>NW_015552532.1:0-1367 GCF_001515605.1 Sinocyclocheilus anshuiensis
CTGCATAAACACATTTCATTACACCAAATACACAAAATAATGTGAATGACAAAATATGACCCCTTTAAAAACGCCAAAGTGCAGTGCCCTTAACGCACACTAAATCCACACTATCTCGAATACGCTCCTGAGCGGTGTTTGAAGCTTAGTGTATTCCATCACAAGTGTGGGTATTTGGGCAAGGGGAGTGAATTCCACTCACTTAACTGTAGGGGTGTCCAAAGTCGCAAAAATACACACAACTACATACAGCTACTTGCATCCAAAATAATGGTGCAACATATTTTGTTTACTTAATTACTATGTTTTATATTAGTCTGCTTTTAATAAACAGTGAACACAGTGCAGTGAACATAGGCTACATTATTTATTTAGGCATAATTCACAAATGAGTTTTCATCCACTTTGGCAAGGAATTCCCCCCCTATGGTGTTTTGAAAAAATTTTTTTAAAGGGTGTTCAGAACACCCCTTATTAACACAAGGCCTCTCGCAGCTTATTGCTTCAACAATCTCATATATAATGCAGTCCATCCTTCACTCACTTGCTTTACTCGTAAACACTTTTATTTTCTTTCCCTGTTCTGCCAAATTTCAGACAATAGCAATGCAGTGAGTTTCTATAAATATTTCATTGTGCTCAGCAAGGCAGGAAGATTAAACCCTCCCTTTGACAGCTATTTGTAATGACATCTGAATGCATTGGCAAAAAAAATATACAGACAGATGTTCGGCATTAAATATTGATTCTATAAATCGTAACCTGGTTTTCTTGTGCACTACACCAGCCTGCACCAAGTTGTCCATTATTAATGATGAATACATTTTTGTGTGTTATTTTTGATTTGTTATATAGCTGCTCCTACTTTTTCCGTGAGCGTATGTGATGAATGCTAGGCCTATGAAACAGCAAACTCAGGGCTCTTCTGAAGGATGAATAGGTGAAATCTGTCTGTATCTGGCCCTTCAAAGGGAAATGGTTCTTGCTGTAAAGATATGCAGGCATGGAGATGTCTGCAGCGATGCTACCAACGCTGTCTCAGCTTTGAGACCACCACATGTGCAGGTTCCTCCCACTGCTCTGACACAAATAAAAAGGAATAATATGCCCTCTGTGCATGAGCCGCATATTAATTCAGACAAAAGTGCCCTTTATCTCATACTGTTTCAAGCAGGGAGCGAGAGAGAGAGAGAGAGAAATTCCAAGCTACAAACTCTTTAAGGAATCTCAAAAATGACATCTTAGCCTCCATTTACTATTTTTCATATTTTTCTAAACAATTTTATTTTATCCAGCTGAATCAGATATTAAAGGGGTCATATGATGTTGCTAAAAAGAACATTATGTTGTGTATTTGGTGTAATGAA
>NW_015552532.1:2013-8423 GCF_001515605.1 Sinocyclocheilus anshuiensis
TCTTTGCAACTTTACAGATCTTCTTTATGCACCAAGAGCTTGTAACACTCCAAAGAGAAAGGAAAAATTTGCATCGCATCATATGACCCCTTTAACTTTTTAATTAAAGGGCAATACTTTCTCTTGGAATTGATTTTCAGGTGCAATTATTTCCTTTCCAGGTTTTTTCCCCCTAACCATATGAAAGCATCAACTTCACCTAAGTCAGTTTTTTGTCTTTCTTTCTTTCTTTCTTTCTATAATTATATTATATTATATTTGTATCTAAGTACTGTAACTTTTCGGGGGCAATATATATATATATATATATATATAGTAAATACTTTGTTGATTGATTTTCATATTATGATTGAAAATCAAGTCTGAGACAAGGGTATAACAATAAAATTTATACATAAATGTCATTTAAAATGTTGCAGAAATAAATAGTAATGATAACATACACAAACACACACACACACATACTGTATAATATCAGTATAGGGGTCACTGTAAAGGCCAATTTAACCGTACATTTCAATTATCTGAGACATTTTTGCACTGAATCCCGATTGTTTTCTGACCCTTGTGATGGAAAGCAAAAATACTGAGGATCTTTGTTCTTGGTTGAGCTGCTTGGTCTAAACCTGAGTTTGATACCAACTTAAAAAGCAATCACTAAGCCGCTCAGGTTTTGATAATATTTTGTCCTTTGCGTGGTTCTGTGTGCTGCGCTGTGCACTGTGATTTAATGATGGTGGGAAAAGCATTGAGGAAGGTGATGGGCTTAATTGGCATGCAGGGAAAGTAAATGTTCTCACTCTGTTGATCAGACGAGCAGCGGGGCATGACAGGCATACAGTATCACATAGACTTCATTAGAGCCTCGGTCTGAGCCACGGGGGCGCAGAGGAAGACGGGGGGTTGCGGGTACTACAGAGTCAATGCTGAGCAGTCTGGCACAAGTGCTTGTGATTCCATATTTGAACAACCACAAGAAAGCCAGACAGGAAACGCAGACGCTGCCACAGTCACAGCCGGACGGTTTAGAGTCTTTATTGCGAGGATTATTATTGGGATCCAATATGTGGGTCTTTCTTCAGCTATTTTGGTCCTGTAAACCTTTAAAAAATAAGCACTCTTAAAACATATTTTCACACACTCACTAAATTATTGTATTTGTCTGCTAACAATGTCCAACATTGAATTTACAGTACATCACAGGAAAATTATGTTATTATTGTCCATGTTATAATATTTTCTGAAACAGTGTCAACTCAAATTATGTATTCCCTTGTAAAAAGAAAAAAAAAAAGGGTCCTTAATTGTTTTGACTCTTAAAAGTACTTTTTTTTTAATGTATTTGCAACCAAGAACTCTAACTTTTTGGGGCGAAATAAAAACTTGTTCTTGGTGGAAATTGTATAACAAATCATTGATATAACTGAAATGAATATGCTTAGAATATATATTTAAATATTTTATATGATACATATTATTATAGTTAAAAAAAATATATTATTGATTGATTCTATTGATTCTATTTTATATTACAATTGAAAATCTGAGTCTGAGACGAAGGGTAAAAAAATACAACCCATACATAAAACTAATTTAAAATGTTGCAGAAATAAATGGTAATGGTAAAAATGCCAAGACAAATTTAATGTGACCTTCATATAACAAAAAGAAAAATCTGTTAGTTTTAATAACAAATCAGCCCCTTGGGAGATAAAAGTGCACAAAGTTGAAGAAACATCCATTTATGATTAATACACTCTCAGACTTTTGCACAGTCAAAATCTACAATGAGGACAAATGTGCTTGAATTTGGAAGAAACGCACATCTGTCTCCAGTTGAACAGTTTTTTTTTTTTTGGCTTCTACCTTCATAATTTAACAATTGTGACTTTTATTCAGCATGGATCATTAATTCTGAATGCTTTCAGGGGGCTTTTAAGCATACAGAGATTGAAATTAATAACATAAACAACTCGCACTCAGTCCAAATTTGCTTTTTCAAACCGTTACGCACCCATTGCCCTCTCGCTCAGGGAAAAATTGCAACTCTTTCAGTCATGTTGACAGTTTTTTGTGTCTGGCCCAAAGTATTCACAACACCTCACACTCAAGTCAAATTCTCCCCGCCGCGTTAGCTGACTTCCCGTAGAAGGGAGCTGATCTTCGGCTTGGTCAGTGCTTGCAGAGCTGTAGAGAGATGGATGCACTGATCACAGGCCTAATTATGCTGAACCATCACCGGCCTGACCTCACTGAGCTGGCAAATCACCTCTCCAAATAACAGAAACAGCCGGGGAATTCAGCTGCTATGTCTTTAGTGGCATAACTAATGATACTGATCATGGAAATGAGGGGTGCTAGGCAGGAGCCAGACTGACTCTCTCAGGCCTGGGAATACTGTGATATCTGCTAGGTCAGTCCGTTTCAAAAGAGCATACATTAAATTTGCCAAGTGGACAAGTAGTAAAGATCATAACTTTTTCCAAGAATTTCTCTTAAAGGGATAGTTTACCCAAAAATGAAAAATTTGTCAACATTTACCTAACCTCAAGTTGTTCCAAACCTGTGTGAGATTCTTTTTTATTTATTGTTTTTGCTCAACACAAAAGAAGATATTTTGAAGTATGTTGGTAACCAAACAGTTTTTGGTCCCCATTGACTTCCATAATATAGAAAAAATAAATAAATACCATGGAAATCAATGGAGACCAGACATTTTTGGTGTGGAGACATTGTGTTCAGCATCATTACTCCAGTCTTCAATGTCACATGATCCTTCAAAAATATAATATTGAGAAAATGTTATTACATTAAATTAAAATTACAAAAATGTAAATAACTGTTTTCTGTTTTATTATATTTTAATTGTAATTATGTAATTTAATGCAATTTATTCCAAAATGGCAAAATTGAATTTTCCGTTCTGAATATACTCCAGTCTTCAGTGTCACATGATTCTTCAGAAATCATTGTAATATGCTGCTCAGGAAAAATTTATTATTGTTATCAATTTTGAAAACAGTTTTGCTGCTTAATATTTTTTGTAGTATCTGTGATATGTTTCTTTCAGGATTCTTTGGAGAATAGAAAGTTCAAAAGAACAGTGTTTATTTGTAACATTATAAATGTCTTTTCTGTCACTTTATATCAATTTAATGCATCCTTGCTGAATACAAGTATTAATTTATTTAAAAAAAATAATATTGCCCCCAATCTTTTGAATGGTAATGTATGTGTACTGTACATATTATTTTTCCATCATTGGAATGGCAACGACATGCATAATATCACACACACACATATATATATATATATATTTTATTTATTTATTTTATTTTTTTTTTGTGAAATAGAAGAGGACCACCAACGTTTTATTTATTTTTATTATTTAGTTTAGTTCAGTTTAGTAGATGCTTACCTTAGCAAACACAAGTTAAAACCACTTTATGAAGCACCAAATTGTATGCCAGACATACACTGACACCAACAGATATTTTTGTGTACATGTTGACATGTTTTAAACATGGGTGGCCAAATATTTAGAGCCAGGGACGGGAGTTCATTTATGTAAGTAACAACCCCTAATTTGACACATACATAATTCTCATCCGAGCATGGAAGGAGCATTCACAGCAAGTAACTGTTCATAATGAGCTCGGGCAGAACAATTATGTCACAGTATTTGGGCTGCCATGTGAGAAAAGAAAAACCGTCGTAACTCCACCGTCCTTCTCTCTGAGTACACAGACAGGCAAAGCAGGAAAGATACGATATGCAAATGGCTAATTGCTAATGTATGAGAACCGAATCAAGACTGGGGGAGGCCGGGTGAGCCTACATACGAGACTCTGAAAATCTGACTGGGAATGAGTGCAGTATTCCATGGGAAAAGATACTGTCTCTCTCCCTTTGGAGTGCTGGGATAGAATTAAGCTATCAGCTAAATGGCAGTTAACCGCAGTGCTTTGTGTACTTGTTTGCAGTCGCTGGAAAAGGCGGGAGGAATGCTTTGCATGTGCAGCCACATTTGCTGGCTATTTGGTGACAGTCTGCTAAAAACATTATGTGAACGGCACAGAGTGGTCTCGGCTGTTTGTTATGGGAAAGTCACCCCTTGGCCGTTTGGGGTTTGGCCCTGAGCCAAGAAAGTTCCCGTTTGACCTGGGGTCCCGTTTCTCTGCAGTAATCCTGAAAAACGATATCACAGTTTCAATAAAAAAATATTTAGACAACTAATTAACAGCATTGCCAATAATAAAAAAATATATATATTTTGTGAGCATCAAATCATAATGATTTCTGAAGGATCATGTGACACTGAAGACTCCATCTATGTATTCTCAGGATTCTTTTTTTCAATAGTACAGCAATAGCATTTTATATATATATATATATATATATACTGTATATGCTGGAAGTATTCACTTGACATATGTGACTAAACGCTACAGGGGTAATGTGACATATCCTAAACATTAAACTGTGGGATCATTTATTAGATGTATGTTTATGCCTCGACTACTGCATAACATCAGTGCATCATTTTCAGGGTTAACATGCTGCCCTTCTCTAATGAACGGCACATGGACGGTGTGCGATGAAGTGTCACTTCATCCTCACCTCCACAAGATTGTGTGCTTAACTTCACACCTTTAATATTGCTCTCTGCTCATCATGTATCTGTAAAGCACAGCATTGTGACAGGCATATGCTGCCACAGGACATGGAGATGTGTAAAGTGTGACAGGGGTCAATGCATCCTTCGTGCTCCATAAATTACTTTTGCAACAGAATGTGCGTTTAATCACAGTCTGCTAAACATGACAGAGCAAGCCGGCCTGACCTTCCGATGATTAAAATGCAAATGACCTGTTGCCGTTCACAGTGTCTTATGATAAAAAAAGTACTACTTATACACATTTTAAAAATAAAGAAATTAAATAGAAATGACAAATGCATACAATAAAATTTCAAAACGTAACATTTAAATGAAAAACAGAAAATAAAGCTAAAAACAATTCAAATTTAATAAGAATAATAAATCATAATCAATGACCAATAAAAGTTTGTGTTTCATTCTTGAAGCACACAGAAACGGGAAAATGGTGTTTGGACTTATTGAAAAAGGATGAGTGCTATTGGCTTCCATGTCTGGCCTTGGCTAGGTAGCTTTTAACATTCCTAAGTGCTTTAAATGAAACATTAGTCTAAACAGTAGAATGTGGGAGATGTTTTATGGCAGACATGTTTGACCCGAGGTCATAGCGGTTAAAGAACACAAAAATAAACTTTAGAGATGTTCTTCTTTCAGTAGCACTCACTTAATCTGTGGCAGGGATAAACTGACAGGTGTATGGGTAAGAACTTATATTTCAAGGGAAATGGGGTGACCTTTCTCAAAGGACTGGTGTATTTGCTGAACCTTATGAACCCTTTAGACATTATAATGCATGTACACATTCATGTCTTCAACATTTTAAATCGACTGCTGTGTTCAATTATAAAGATGTGAGAGGAGATCATGTACAGACACACTTTAGAAATGACCCTTCAGATTTGTTACGACAGCTTTACAGTGATGCTCACAAAATGCAGGAGTAAAATTCTGAGTAAAAGACACTTCAAAATGAAGATTGATCAGATACACTTTTACTGACCTAAACAAACCACTTCTGTCAAGATTCTGCAAGAATGCACTGAGTTCAACTAATTAAGAGAAAGAAATTGTGGTTATTGTTGAGATTAAAAATGAAACATATTCATGTAATATGTCCCGCACCAATGATACCACAAATCATGCAACTGTACTAAAAAAACTACTCTGAAAATCTTAGAAAACAATCATAACACCCTAGAAACCATTTATCAATGCAGAACACCCAGAATACCCTGGCATCCACTTAATAACACTAGGGTTGGGAATCGTAAGAAATTTTCTGGTTCCGCCTAACGATTCCTGCAAAATATGGGTCGATTTTCACTTTTGGTCTGAACAAAAACAGCAGACGGGCTGTGAATGCAAATTCATTCTCTTCCAATAGATGGCGCTTTTGAAATGGCAAAAATGTAGCAGTTTCCCCGGTAACCGCTGTACACAAGGACCCATGGAAACTCCATCTCTCTCTGCATCAAGCGTAGTTACTTATAAATAGTGATTCAGCTGCATGTACCTAAACACCTACCTAAACGATGGGTACTCAATGGTAGAAAATAATGTAAACCCAGCTAAAGCCCGACTGGGAAGTATCTGAGGTTCCAGAAGGGGGTGTGGAGAATTGTGTGGTTTCTGCAAAGGCAATGCAATTAATATCCATGAGGTGTCACTATTAAAGGATACACACCTAGTGCTTCGTCCACACATCAAACTTTTTTCGGAACCGAAACCTTGGAATTTCGCACAGTTCCAGTAT
>NW_015552532.1:8546-10395 GCF_001515605.1 Sinocyclocheilus anshuiensis
TAAAAAACTACCAGTTCTGGATAAGATCCGGTTCATGGTTCCCAAGCCTAAGTAAATCCCTAGCAACCAATCATAAATCCCTAGTGACTACTTAGCAACACACTGCGACCACTTAGTAACACCCTAGCAACCACTCATAACATCATAACAACACACTAAAAACACTCAGAACACAATGCTTAGTAACGCCCTAGCAACCATTTATCAACGCTTTGGCAACCACTCAGAACACTCTGGCAGCCACTTAGTGCCTCCCTAGCAACCACTTAAAATACCCTAGCAACATCATAGCAATAGACTTAAACCACTCAGAACACCTTAGAAAATGTGACACCCTAGCAATCATTTATCAATGGCTTGGCAACCATCCAGAACACCCAGGCAACTGCATAGCAACACACTAGCCTGATCACTTTGGAAAACACATAGCAATAGCTAGCAACCACCTGACACACCTCAGCAACCATTTATCAATGCAATGGTAACCATCCAGAATGCCTCCACAACAACCATAGCACCATAGCAACAAACTAAAAAAAAACACTACTTAGAAAAAGCTTAGCAACACTCTAGCAACCATTTATCCACACCTTGGCAATCACCCAGAACAATCTTGCAGCCACTTAGTAATGCCCTAGCAACCACCTATAACACAATAGCAACATAGCAACAAAGTAAACACTCATAAAACCTTAGAAAATGCATAGGAACACCCAGTTCACCCTAGTAAAGACTAATTAATGCCAAGGCATCCATGCAGAATGCCCTCACAACCACTTAGTAGCACCCTAGCAACCACCCATGACACCACACTAAAAACCACTCAGAACACCACTCCTTAAAAAGTGCTTAGGAACACCCTAGCAACCATTCATCCACGGTAGCCACTTAGCAACTCCCTAGCAACCACCCATAACATCCTAGCAACTGCATAGCAACAGACTAAAACCACTCAGAAAATGCATAGAAACATTCTTGCAACCACCCAGACACCTAGCAACTGCATAGCAACATACTAAAACCACTCAGAATATTACACAAATGCACAGAAATATCACAGTGAGTTTAGCATAGTTAAAAAAATAATAATAATTCAGTTAGCAAACATTAGCAGATATGAACTTACAAATATCTGAGGGAAAATCAATACCGCCTGCTGTTACCCTGCTTAGATTTTTTATCAATCCCAGTGACAAATAATGAATGTGTTTTTAAATTACATCAAAGCACTCAGTTAAGAAAGCAGAGGGAGATTTCATAGATTTGTGAAACGTTTTGTATAATGAACTGGTTATTTTGCTAGCTCGTACTGTTTTGCATTCGAGGTTGTCTGAACAGATTTGACTATAAGCACAGAGTGTGAAATTGGAATACAAAATTATCAAGACATCTTCGCTCGCTCTTACAGCCACGTATAACGGTCGGAGTGGAAGCAGTTGTCATGGTGATTAATGTAGCAGCAGGAAAGTTAACCTGCAGAAGAGAAGCATGCAGGGGGATTTCTGAAAGCATTTCAATCTTTGACGTAAACTAATAGAGGCTCGTTCTCGCCTCAGGTGGCGAGAACACACGCTCATAGACCGCTAGCCATAGCGACATTCAGAGGCCAATATCTCAATAGGTGTCTGGATGAAATCCATTGAGTTCGCTTGATAAGAGCACATTTGCATCAGGTGCAGGAACGCAACCTACAATGTACATAAAATTACGTTTTCAGACCTGATGCTACAACTTTTTTACATTTTGCATGATAAAAACTGCACAGCAAAATATTAAAGTAAAAGTTCATCCCAAAACAAAAAAAAAAAAAAAATATATATATATATATATATATATATATAATATATAT
>NW_015552532.1:12180-12930 GCF_001515605.1 Sinocyclocheilus anshuiensis
TAATTAATAGCTGAAATTGTTCTCACTCTCAGGCCATCCAAGATGTGGAAGAGTTTGTTTCTTCATCGGAACAAATGGAGAAATTTACCATTACATCACTTGCTCATCAATGGAGTGAATGGGTGCCGTCAGAATAAGAGTTCAAACAGCTGATCAAAACATCACAATAATTCAGAACAATCTCCAAAATACGAGTCCATAATCCATTATAACGCTTCCTCCAGTGAAAAAGTCTATCCCCTGTTGCCGACTAACATCGACATATTTGCTAAGAACTCTTTGAGGCTGTTTTTGTGTGAAAACTGTGCTTGTTCTGTGCATATTTCTCTCCTGATTCAGATAAGACAAGCTTTTCACTGGAGAAAGCAATATTATGGATAGAGGACTCGTATTTTATTCGGAAGCAACAATTTGTTTATTACAAACATGGAGCTTTTCGCTTCACAAGATGTTAATTGATGGACTGGAGTCATGTGGATTACTTGTGAATAGTTCTGGGTAGATTACTTACAAATTGTAGTCTGTTATTGATTACAAATTACATGATGAAAATTGCAGTCAGTAATGAAATATAGATTACTTATTTCAGGTAATGTACTCTGACTACTTTTGGATTAAATTTAGATTACTTTTGATCTAACTTTAAATGGGCGTATTTTGTCAGAGAAGATGCAAAGGTGTTAAATTATTGAAAAATTATCTTTAAATATCAGGGGGACTTGTAATCGATAAAAAGTCACCGTAATCTGA
>NW_015552532.1:13103-32240 GCF_001515605.1 Sinocyclocheilus anshuiensis
ATCGCAACCTACAATGTACATAAAATTACGTTTTCAGACCTGATGCTACAACTTTGAGTAAGGAAGAACAAACAAACTTTACATTCCAGTTATTCATGTTACTGTGTAATTACATAGATAATAATTGATTAATAATAATGAGCTACTTGTAATTAATATGCAGTTATGTTGCTTGTAATTACACCATTAAAAATAGTGCTTGCTTAGGCAGGAATCTTTATTACTATTGCTAATACTTAAAGAACATTCATTATTTTTTACATTTTGCTTGGTGGATGATAAAAACTGCACAGCAAAATATTAAAGTAAAAGTTCATCCCAAAACAAAAAAAAATTATATTTATATATATATATATATATATATATATAATATATATATAAATTAATTAATAGCTGAAATTGTTCTCACTCTCAGGCCATCCAAGATGTGGAAGAGTTTGTTTCTTCATCGGAACAAATGGAGAAATTTACCATTACATCACTTGCTCATCAATGGAGTGAATGGGTGCCGTCAGAATAAGAGTTCAAACAGCTGATCAAAACATCACAATAATTCAGAACAATCTCCAAAATACGAGTCCATAATCCATTATAACGCTTCCTCCAGTGAAAAAGTCTATCCCCTGTTGCCGACTAACATCGACATATTTGCTAAGAACTCTTTGAGGCTGTTTTTGTGTGAAAACTGTGCTTGTTCTGTGCATATTTCTCTCCTGATTCAGATAAGACAAGCTTTTCACTGGAGAAAGCAATATTATGGATAGAGGACTCGTATTTTATTCGGAAGCAACAATTTGTTTATTACAAACATGGAGCTTTTCGCTTCACAAGATGTTAATTGATGGACTGGAGTCATGTGGATTACTTGTGAATAGTTCTGGGTAGATTACTTACAAATTGTAGTCTGTTATTGATTACAAATTACATGATGAAAATTGCAGTCAGTAATGAAATATAGATTACTTATTTCAGGTAATGTACTCTGACTACTTTTGGATTAAATTTAGATTACTTTTGATCTAACTTTAAATGGGCGTATTTTGTCAGAGAAGATGCAAAGGTGTTAAATTATTGAAAAATGATCTTTAAATATCAGGGGGACTTGTAATCGATAAAAAGTCACCGTAATCTGACAATGAGCATTTTTAAATTTAATATAACCCAATTACAAGTACAATATTTTTGGAATCGCATGTAATCTGTTACTACCCAGCATTGCTTGTGGATTATTGTGATTTTTTTTATCAGCTGCTTGGATTCTCATTCTGACGGCACCCATGTGAGGTACATTTCTCCAAATATGTTCTGATGAACAAAAAGCGTATCTTTTTGCGAAATGTAAAATTATATCAATTTCATAATATAGGAATTAATTATATGAACTTGTATTATGTGTCAGCGAAAACTACAGTCTCCAAATCACTGTATATATTAAATATCAAAGCCTGTCTTGTTCCGTACAAGGCAACGTGTTGTACATTGCCATTCTACCACAGCTGCATAATGACTGCTGTTACGAATAACAGAGTGAGTAGTAATGCATTTCATCTCCAGCAGAAAGACATTTTGGTTTACTGCTAAAGATTATGGGGTTCAATAAAGAAAGTGGAAGATGAAGATAAACATAATATTAAGGATCATTAAAGAGAGCATGCATTCCCCATGCTCAGACTGACCCATCAACTCTGAGCTTAAAGTGCTAAATAACAGCCTGGCTCTTGATGTGTAATCACTAGAGTATACTCCTATTTATGTCCGTGACTCATGCTAACAATCATGGGAGTTGCTTTAATTACTGTTTACATTGAGATAATCCATTTCTTAGATTATGACTCACTCTGTGTGTGAATCCTATATACCCACATACCTCTGAGTAATGAGACGACGGCTTGTTTTACTGTAGTGGACAGACTGTTTTACAATAATAATAAAAAAAAAAAAGCTATTTGCTATTTTAATTATGAATCTAAAAAATTATTAATTGGTAAACTGTGAGTTTTACAAACTGATATAATGATTTTTATGATAATAAAAATTTTATTTAAAAAACAAGAAGAAATAGATATAAATTTCAAAATAAATTATACGTTTAAGGCCTCGGTAAGTGGCTGCCAGGGTGTTCTGCGTGGTTGTCAAGGTGTGGATAAATGGTTGCTAGGGTGTTGCAAAACATTTTCCAAGGAGTGGTGTTCTGATTGCTTTTTAGTGTGTTACTATGGTGCTATGGGTTGTTGATAATAATAATAATAATAATAATAATAATAATAATGTATTGCTGGTTAAATATATTATTATTTATTATAAATATAAATATAAATATAATAATAAATATATTATTATTATTATTTATTATATTACTATAATTATTTAAGTGAAATTTTACTTTTATAGAAAGAAAAAAAAGTAAAAAGTATGCAACAGCATTTTATTTATTTATTTATTTTGTGTGTGTGTGTGCCTTATGTGATCATTGTGTCATCCTGAAATATCTGAAACATTGCTGTATTGTTTTACTGTAAAGTTCCGGAAACCATATAGCTGTCAGTCTTTTACTGTATTTTTCATAACATAAACGTTATGGATTATAATGACTATATATAGTCATTTATAATATATATAGTCATTTATTATTAAAAATAAGTTTTATATTAGTAATTTTATTAAGTATAAATATTGATAAGTCATTTTTCATTGCATATCCATACCCACAAGGTCAAAAGTCAGTTTAGCACACAAAAGATGTCTTCATGCAATTAGGACATGTGAATGAACGTCACTCAGAGGTCACTAGGAAGGTGACCAAAGCTTGCTCTCAGAAGTCAAGTGACATGCTCAGTTTGAGTGATGTCACAATAGAGAGGGCAATTGGCTCTTTACCATCAACAACTGCTCTTCTTCAAACAGCAAACAACAAATCTGAGTAAATCTCATGTTTGCCTAAGACCGGAGTGAAATGAGATCTTTGAGGGCTGCGTCTCAGTGTTCAAAAGAGCCATTAAGCCTTTCTTGGATGTTATGATGGAAATTAATCTGTGTTGAAAGGAAGACTATTTGGCTCTTGCTTGCTTTATGAAAATACCAACAAAAAAGTGTTTGTGCCATACTCTCAGATCTCTCCTCACCCTCCCTCCATTTCCTTTTTAATACCTTTTAGTGTTCATAAGCACTAACAGCTAGATGATAATTGGGTAAGTACCCGCTTTGAAAACAAATAGCACTATTTTTAATGAATGGCCAGGATGAAGACAAACCCTGAGCATGATGATGATCCACAATGAAGGATGATGATCATAAACGACATGTCTGCTGTGGACTTATTGACCTTTTATTTATCTTGTTCTTAGACACTGCGGCAATCACATCCAAAAAAACTGCTGGATACAACAAGATTTTCTGAAGAAAATGAGAGTTGTGCTTGCCAGTGCAAAACTCTTCCATGAAGCTAGAGTGTTGATATGCAGTTGCTAAGGTGTTTAGTGATTTATTGAAGGTGTTCTCGATAGGTTTTAGCATTTTGCTAAAGTGTTTTTGAGCATGTTTCCGTGCTGCTACTAAGGTGTTCAGAGTGGTTCTTAGCATGTTCCTATGCAGTTGTTAAAGTGTTCAGTATGGTGGCCGAGAGAGCTTAACTTGCTGCAACTGAAGAAAACTCATGTTAATAGAAAAAACACCAGCAAATTAAGAAAATATCTTCATTAGTTTAACAAAACATGCTGCAAATACTCAAAACACAAACAAATACAGAAACGTGCTGCAAATACTCAATGTAAGCAAATACCAAAACGCACTGCAAATACTCGCATCGCAAACAAATAAAGAAACACGAAACGTGCTGCAAATACTCACAATGCAACCAAATACAGAAATGCGCTGCAAATATTCAACACAAACAAATACAGAAACGCGCTGCAAATACTCACAAAGCAAATAAATACAGAAAGGCACTGCAAATACTCAATGCAAGCAAATACAGAAATGTGCTACAAATACTCATACTGCAAACAAAGAAATGTGCTGCATGTACTCACAATGCAACCAAATACAGAAAAATGCTGCAAATAGTCAATGCCAGCAAATACTGAAATGCGCTGCAAATACTCACATCACAAACAAATAGAGAAACATGCTGCAAATACTCACAACGCAAGCAAATACAGAAACACTGCAAATATTCACAAAGCAAACAAATACAGAAACATGCTGCAAATACTCACAACACAATCAAATACAGAAATGCACTGCAAATACTCACAATGCAAACAAATATAGAAACAGGCTGCCAATACTCTCAAAGCAAACAAATACAGAAAAAAATATAGAAACGCACTACAAATTCTCACGACGCACAAATAAATACAGAAATGCGATGACAGTTTATCATGTGTGTCCACAGCACAGCGGTATGGGATGATACGTTCTAAAGTTTAATACTTAAATTAAGAGTTTATTCAAATGACTAACAGTATATGAGCAAGAGTAATAGCAATGCTTGCCTTTCCAGGTACTACTAATAATTATTCCATTTTCTAAACCAACTTTTAGTGTCTTTCTTTGAATATTCTCCTTCAACCTCATTGGCTTCAAACAGCTCACAGCTTCACACTCAGCCCTCACCCTCTGGCAACAGCAGCCTTTGATGTCATGCCATTGTTTTTAATTTCAGTTCGCCTGACAATACTTTGCCTTCGGAATTTCTTAAGAAAGCACAATGCCCAAAATTCAGTAAGACTGCTGACTTTGCTCTGCATGCAAAGTTCAAGGTAGTTCAATGATGTGATCTCATTAGTATTCGTAAGCGTTTGTACATAAAGTATGGTTGTAACACACATGCGTATTCTTTATGTTTAGATAGATACTGATACGTGCAATTTTAACATATTGCCATCATATAACATTTAAACTGTAAAAGCATTTAAAGGAATAGTTCACCCAAAATTGAAAATTCTCTGATCATTTAC
Organism: Sinocyclocheilus anshuiensis; assembly: GCF_001515605.1. Taxonomy (NCBI): domain Eukaryota; kingdom Metazoa; phylum Chordata; class Actinopteri; order Cypriniformes; family Cyprinidae; genus Sinocyclocheilus; species Sinocyclocheilus anshuiensis. Next base: position 18,062 of record NW_015552532.1, read on the forward strand.
TCACCGTCAAATTGCTCCAAACCAATTGGACTTCATTTTGTGAAACACAAAATAAGAACTGTTTTTGTCCATATAATGAAAGTCAGTGTGGTTCAAAACATCACTGTATTTTCATTGTATGCGGGGAAAAACAATCTTCATTTGTGTTCAACAGAACAGAGTAATACAGAGTAAATAATGACATCATTTTCATTTTTGGGTGAACTATCCCTTTAAGTGTCTATCCAAACACAAAAAATGTTTAAGTTTGAATACTTACAAATACATGTTGTGAATTACGATGGGCTGCAAGTGCACTAAATATACATTAAGGTAGGGCCCTGTCATATGCTAGTGTAATTTATCTAGATTTGGTAATCCTGGATTAGTGGAACCCCGAGGGTAAACGTGGGAAAGCACGCACACATACTGGCGAATGCGTCACATCAAACGTTTGGTTCTTTGAGCATGTTCCTCAACTGTCCTGCTAATTTTATGGCTATTAAAGGCATATTAAGCAATGCCATACATAAATATAGATCTTTTGATGCATTGATCTTGCCTTTTAAACATCATAAAGCATGGACTGAGATCCTTCAGTTAAATTTAATGATGGATTCGGGGGCACTTGACCTTTAAAGGATTGATGTCGCTGTGTGACTTTCCAAGGCTGCATATAATTGCTTCCACTTTAGGATCTGTCAGCTACACGGAATGATGAGCGAGTTCTCAGTGCAGCTCGGTGTTGTATCGACAACATCAGCATAGCACTGAGAAACATGGAAAACTACTGCTGTATTATCAGAGGCGTAGCCGTAATTGAGTTATGTAATGCAACAAGTTTCCCACGATTTCCACCTTCAGTGAACTGGCATGTTGTGAAACTTCACCCTTAATAAAATGAGGCGTCTGGAAGAAATGACAGGTATAGTGGAGTCCAAAGTCCACAATAAAAGCAGAGCTTTTTATTCCTCCATTTAAAGCTGGAAATAATAATAATAATAATGCTATTATTCTAAATATATATTTAAGATTATGCACTATTTCTAGGTCACTAAACAACTAATTTGGGTTCTTTGAACATGTGAACTTTGCACAGATGGTCACATTTACTACTTATATAGAAATCAAGATGCTCTTTGGAACATTATATTTTCAGAGTGTTATTATTATCATATATTATATACATATCAGAGTGCTGAATTATTTAAATATATTATATATATATATATATATATATATATATATATTTTTTTTTAACATTACATTCATTTTGACACTGTTGAACTAGTAGCATTATTTATATCTAGTTATTTTTTATTATAATTATTAATAATCACAACTATAAAGAATAAATCCCATTGTGATTACAGATGGAATACTTCTTGAACACGACGATGAGAAGTAAACAGATGAATGGCCATTTTTAAATGTTTAGAAAAGCCAACCAATCCTTGGCAAAATATTTCAGCACTCCATCTGCCAGGAATCACCTCAGGCATGTTCCCCCCTTTAGCAATTCACAAAGGCGGCAATTTGCAATGTTTTTTTCTGTGAGAACACATTTGTCTATTTTGACAAGCCTCCAGCGGGTAAGACCAACTTTTGCTCAACATGAGAGTGAAGAATCTATGAACATGAGTGTTGCACTGTTAATGCGTGTAATTGCCATTCATCAGCATATCCTTCATTCTGGTGAGATATATGATCGGTTGTTACAAAAGATCCGTCTTTTTAAAGCACTGTATGTTTTATGACTTGATTTTTTTGTCTGCACAAACATTACTGCTACAGTGATGAAGTGTTGCTGTGTCTGCAAGGTGTTCAGGGTGATTTAGTGCAGTACTAGTCAGTTTCTAAACTGTTCTTAGTGGTTGCTTACTGGTCCAATTCAAATCAAAAGACCTTTATGTCCCTTCTTGGCTCAGGTTACTCTTTTTCACTCACTTTATTCACCAAATTAATCGCAAGTCTATAAAAGTTCAATTTGAAATATCTTTCATGTCTGTAACCCAAAACAAAGATTAATACTTTGTAGGTTAATATGTATAGCAGGTTTAGCTGTTTTGGTCAACTCTGCTATGCACTACTAATGATATTGTAATTATGAACCATATTTAATAAATCACTACCTAATAGTCGGTCTTGCAAAATCTAAAAGACTAATGAAATAAAGTGAAGCAAAACAACAAATCAAACTTGTCCGATAAGAATTTCTTATTATTCCAATAAAAAATACATTCATACAGAAATATAACAATTTTGCAAAACAATTTCAAAGAAAATTCATATAAAGCAAAAAACAAATACAAATCTTAGAAATGTTTTTTTTTTTTCATCCCAACGTTTGTGTTTTTATTCTTTTGTACAAATATTCTTTATACAAGTGGGATTCATGAGATAGAAAAGATAAGTGATAGAACGTGTTGGTTGAAGCAAGCAAATGGAAAACTTGATTAAGGCTCCATTACCACTCGACTAATATTGGCCACTGTTGGAAAGACACAATGTTCTTGACCCACAAAACCCTGGCTGGTCTGATTTAATGGCAGCCCAAGCTGCTTCAAGTTACTATCTACGTAGCTGCTCGACATGCAACAGTGTCATACCTCCATCGCTCAAGAAACCAGAGCATGGCACTTATAAAAGCACAATACTCGAATAATTCAAGCATATTACTATGTACAACAGATTTAATCAATCATTTGGTCCCTGAAAACATTATAGTTTACATTTCAGATCGCAAAAGATTTCCCTCGATTAGCTAATTCGCTCCCTTGATTTGCTAAATCGTGCACACAATTTACTAATTCGTGCACACAATTTATAAATCGAGGGAACGAAATAGTAAATTTTTCTATTTAACGATTTAGCCTACTAATTTTTTCTTGCATGGCATTTGCGGGGCTCCGTTCCACAATACTGTCGCAGGACTAAAACAACGGCATCCAGACAGGTCAATATCAAACTGCCCGAGTCAGCAGTCTGTAGCAGGCAGGGCCTTCAGCAATTAATTACAGAGAAGCAGTACAAGGCAAGGCCTGTCTGACTGCAGCTTGTTAATTACAATAAATCTTTAGGCATTTTCCCACCCCCTTTATTCTTGGTTACAGGGGACGGGGGGGGTTGGCATTCCACAAACTTTCAGCCTTGTGTTATACAACGGCCTGTTTTCTCATTTTAAGAGCTTTTTGCCTTGAACACACCTCCACAGATAGAGATCTTCCATCTAAAGCGTATTCAAAACGTTCAGTAGATACTAAATCTGTAACTTTAAGTGCTCTACATTGCAGATTTGACAACATCAAGAAATGTGAGGGCAAATATTAATGACAAAGAATGAAATCGCATGCTCAAGAATAGCAATATATATTACGTATCTACAAGGGCTTGGTTACAGTGGCCTCAGAAATGGGAAAGGTGCATGTTGAGGTGAAACAGAGCCTTAATAAAGCTTTTTCAATCACTTATACGAGACATTTTGTGACCCCCAATGGGAAAGGTCACTTGCATAAGGCACCATTAAGGCCAACAGTGCATTAACAACAGATAAAAGAATTTAGTTTTCAAGATGACAAAACGAGTCTTGTATGAAATGGTCAATGATCGATGGGACTCTTCCCTCCACCAGAAAGAAAAATTAGGGAGTTTGATCAATGAGTGGAGAATGTTCAATGCGTTTATGTACAATATTGTAACATTTAACCCAATTGTATTTAGCTGCGCTTTATTGGAATCTATCTGCAGTCCCAATTACAAAAAAAGAAAATGAAAAGAAAAAAAAAAAAAACTTACAAACCCCAATACCATGCAACACCTGTTTATGATAGTGAAGTTATAATTGTGTTACATCTCTAAGCACACAGCTTATACAACGGACTACAAATGAGCTTTTGTAGCCTGTCAAATAACAAGCTACCGAACACATTGCACATTTAGTAGCTGCACCGAACACCAAAAAAAGCCACTTTCATTCAGGACCGAGTTTCCACCCCCCCCTTTAGATGGGGGCAGGGGGTGAAACCCTGGCCGCTACGCCCCCCAGAATCCCGGAGCCCGGGGGCGTCAGGCAGGAGTTCTCAGTCTCACGGCTTCACTCACGGTTCTCGCATACCACGTGGAAACAAAAATGGAACTTGTTCCCTGACACCATTCAGCCCACAGCGATACACTGGTACCCCCCTCCCACCCTTCTTCGCACACGGGACATTCATCTGCTCACGTCAAACAGGATCTCTTTAGGATTTGTTTTAAAGTACCAGTGTATAGTCCAGGAGTTGTCCCGAAACATCATGCACCATACAACACACCATTCATTCTCTCGCTCTCTCTTTTTTTTTTTGTGGAAACTTTTTAATTTTTTTTTTTAATAAATCATCCTCCTCTCTTCGATTCTTCATACATGATTTTGTCCCTTCCTTTTCTGTTTCAACAACCAGTCAGTCCGCCTTTATCCCGGGGCTCACGGAGGCACAGGATATGGTGCAAAATGGCATGCTTTGGCTGGAACACACTCCCCCTATTTCTTGCAGGGCCAGGTCAACCAGGAAGCTGGTCAGGACACAACATATCCCCAGCGTGAAGCTACGGCCCGCTCAAAGGTGCCTCTTCATGTGCAGGGCCAGGTGGTCCGACCTGGAGAAACACCTGGAGAAAGAAACAGCGAGAGGAAAGGTGAAAAACAAGGTCAGGCGGGGGCCACCGAAGTCATAAAGTGTGATCAAAGGTAGAGATCTGTGCATTGCGTCACTGATGAGGCCCCTAATGGCCCTCGAGCTGAATTTGTCAAACAGGAATAGGTGCTATGAAGACTAATGAAAGGAAAGGTTGGTTATGAGCACAACCAGAGAGAATTAGCATTTTCTGTGCAGAATTAGCAGAGAAAATGAGCAGTTTCGTATTTATAATGAAACATCTGTGAAAATATGCCGAAGAGATTTAAACTTGTTGTAATCTGTGTTAAAATGGGTTTATAGACATAAAGCATCACATGCCATGTGCCATCTTTTCTTTTGTTGTTGTTGTAAAAGTGGAAGTTTATAGCAGTCAGAGAATGACATAATAGCTGTAAAATAAATATATTATGAAAATTAATAATTTATAAACCAAAAAGGGATAATGTATAATGCAATTTGTTAACATTTTCCTGACAATTGCTGTTGTTATGCTGCTACAATTTGTTTTTTATTAATATATATATATATATATATATATATATATATATATATATATATATATATATATATATATATATATATATATATATATATATATATATATATATATATATATATATATATATATATATATATATATATATATTTTTTTTTTTTTTTTGTTTTGTTTTTTTTGTGTGGTGGGGTTAGAAGATAAATAAATAATTGATAATATAATTTCTTGATTTTAAAAATTTAATTTGGTAATGACTAATAAAGTTTTTTGTTTGTTTGTTTTAAGGAACCATCATAAAATACACAAATAAAAATATTTTTTTTTGTACAATAACTTTTTATCGTGTTCACAAATAGAAAAAAAAAAACGGAACACCCCCCACATCAACATACAGAGACATAAGCTTTATATTTTAATAAAATAAAATTTTAATAAAACAAAATATAAATAAATGTTCTCAAGGTTATAATAATCTGAGCAACAAACCTTATTGTTGAGGCTCAAGTTGAGAACACTAAACTTTTATTAGTATCTGCAAGTACTAAAAGTATTAAATTAGCCAAAGTTTGCTGAACTTTATGAATGAGGGGTGTTCAGATTCTGCAAAAACAGAACTGCTGGCAGAGACTCTGTGTGGGACTGGATATGAGGAAAGCCTCGATCAAATGTTTTGTTTTAAAGGAGAACTATGAAATGTTTCGCATCCAGTAACCACGGAAAACAAAATGCCAAAAAGGGAAGTTGAGCAAACAATGGTGTTCAAAGCGCAAAGCTCTCAGGGAGGGAAATGATTAACAGAGGAAGTGATGACAAACAGGAGAGGCGCGTTTGCTCATAAAACAGAGAATATCAATAAAGTATTGCGACAGTGTGACTATTGCACTTTCAAGCATTTAATGCGATTAGGTAATTAGGTGATAAAATTCAAACATAATGGGGCAACTCTCATCGCTGAACCGATAAAACCGAATCAATGCCAAATTCGTCGCATTTCTCTGATGCATGCATCAAAGGATCAGGTATGCGGCGAGAGAGAGAGACAGACGGGCTTTGATGACTGTCACCGGGAGAGATAGTGAGAACTGAGCGTACCTGTCACAGTGACTGCATTTAAATGGCTTTGCACCGGTGTGCTTCCTGAAGTGTCGGGTTAGCTCGTCGCTCCTAGCAAAGCGCCACTCGCAGCCTTCCCATGAACACCTGTACGGCTTCTCACCTGTAAACAAAAACACAAACACCTTTCAGCTGGGAAACATTCAGACATCTGAAAGGAATGTGAAATAGCGTGCTCGGTAATGCTCTCAAAAATGCATCTTTAAACCTGATTCAGGTCACACAGTCTACGGGACGAGTCTTAACTTTAATAAGATCCCTCAAGCTCTCAAGTATTGTGAGAATGCACGGTATGCCAAAAGTCTGTCTCTATGCTCTGTGTGCATAAACAGTGTGCGGAACAATGCGTGTCACACAGAGCCTGTTTTGAATGTGACGGGGCCCTTTAAAAAGGGGGCCACCCAGATCCCCATTCAAAAGCCCGGATCTTTCCCATGACGAAACAAAAACTGTTTTGGTAGAGCAGGTTGTTTTCACCCTGGCTGCCTTTCGTTCCCTTCCCCCATTCGATCCCCCCTCCTTCCTGGCCACGGCCGCATTCCAAACAGATTAGGTCACCGTTTAGGCGTGCAGTCATGCAAGGCACATATTCACAGAGTGACATTAGCCTTGCAGCTGAGGACAGTCTGTGTGAACTCAACTCCATTACACAACTTCGCAGGAGACGTGAAACCACAGTGAAGTGCGCGAGGCTCCGCTTTCTGTTTGATAGAGACAATGTGAAGCAACATCACAGCTAACAGCGAAGGTTCTTACCTGTGTGAGTCCGCTGATGTGCTTTTAAGTGAGAACTCTTCGTGTAAACCTTCCGGCAGCCGTTGAAGTGACACCTGTGCACTCTCCTCCTGCCGTCTGGAGAGGCGTCCCCTCCTGCGGAAGACTTATCCGAGGCCTTCCCCAGTCCGTTTTGCCGGATCTTCACCGGCACGTGCAAGTCAGTCTGCGTGGAGCCCCACACCTGCGGGACGCTGGGCTCCTGGGGCGTCTCTGGCGAGGATGGAGGCGTGCTGATGATAGAGGAACTCAAGTGATGTGCTGACTCCGTCAGAACCGAGCCCAGCGGGTTGGAGGTAAAGATGTGAGTAGGCGAGAGCTCCTCCGAACTGTCAGACGCCTCGCTGCTGGCATCCGAATTCATGCTGTTGGTTTCTAATATTTGGCAGTCCTGGTTGTCGTCCTCCTTGACGCTGGGAAGGTTGCCGTTCCCATCTCCCTTATCTCCACAAGCCAAGATGAGCTTGCTCCAAAGATCCTCCTGGCCCTCAAACTTGAGGTCAGACGCAGAGACGTACGGCTCACTCTGCAAATACCTCTCCAGCTCCAAACAGGTCTGATTCAAAACAGAAAACACAGTGTTAGAATGCACATGACCAACTTTCACAGCTGACTACCAAGGGTTAGTTTGGGTTAACCACACTCCGATCTGCACTTTCACACGTTTTCTGCTGAAATATGTAAAACTGCCATGTTGAAACATTACGGAGTATGTAAGGCCAAATCAAATCAGTATTTTAGGTATAAATATGGCTTTGCGAGCTGTATATTGTCTTGCTGGAACAGTTATCCCCTAGTGAGTCATGCAGACATTTCAGAGTCCTTTTAAGGAAGCCACAGAACTTCCTCGGTCGAGTTTCCTCATTCAAACAGCCTGCCGTCGCCTCAGCGTACATCTGGACGCATTTTAAACCCATTATAACGCGTATTAAGTGTGAACGTACCACATTTGAGTGCTGAAGTGGTTAGATAAACACTTTAAACTGTGTTTTTCCCTCTCGATATGAGCATTTAGCTGTGCGGTTTAGCTCTGCGCATCCTCGATAACCACGATGATGTTTACCGCGCAGTAGCCTACATATGGCCCGAAGAATCTCAAGTTACTGATTCTACAGACTCCCCATCAGGTAAAATGTGTATTCCTTCAAGCGGTAGTTCAGACCATTATCATGTATTCAACATTATTCCATTTCCACGAAATGTTAGGCAGAATGACAAGTCTCAGTCACCATTCACTTTCATTGCATGGACTAAGATGCAATGCAAGTGAATGGTGACTGAGGCTGCATCCTGCCTAACATCTCTTTTTTGTTTCCCTAGGAAATAAATACATCTGAAACCGCATAACGGTGAGGAAATTATTTGAGATATAACTTTAACAGCCTATGCTGGGAAACATTAAGCAACTAGATGCAAACGCATGTTTAAATGCCAAGAGATGCGTTCATATGGCACCGTGCCAGAATCCCCAAAAGCCTGAGGGAAACTACCTGGATCGGTTTCAACAGAAACATTCATACGATCGTGCCAAGAATACGACTGCAACAGTTCAGTCACATGAATATCAATATCAAGCAGCAGAACCTGCTATGACGGGTAATAAGCACCCCGTTATGTGACAGAACATGTGCTGCAGACGGTCAACTCAACCAGATTTATTTTCCTTACTAAACTGTGCTTCTTACGGATTGTAATGCAATATACATCTGACTCGCGAATCGCGACTCTCCAAAAAGTGAAAAAAAAGCTCTGTATGCCAAAACAGGGTTAATAATTCAGACGAACAGCTACATGAGTGACAGCATTTACCGCGCAACCATGTAACCGAATCCAGTACGTCGAATGTTACACTGCTTCATTCAGCGCAGCGCTTCGCGGATTGTAAATAACTCTGTTTCCAGTTTAAAGACAGCGAAGTCGAACCACAAGCTCTCCGTTCGCCAACCACAGCGGAAGTTTGATCCTTTTCACTTTAAAATGGTTACCTGTTGCCAGTATTCTTCAAGCGATGGCAATGCAGAGAAATAGCCAGTGTCATGAACGATCTGAAGTTCCTGAAATATGCTGCACATTGGTAGAACATCCATTGCAATCCCAAGTATCAGGCAATAGAAGACAGAAAGAAAAATATCTTGATTAAACAAGGACAAAGTGTGACAAGCAAGCGTCCTCTTCGTGCAATAGCAACGCAGTGCAGCCGTCGCTTTGCTCAGAGTCCGCTAGTCCGTCTGTTGAGATCGCTCTGTATTTGCAAACACTGAACTCACGCAAAGCGCTGCGCTCTGTCAACTTCCCCTATTCAAACCTTGCAGCCTGCCTACTCCCTCGTGATAGCGTGACGTTCCCTCACAGCGCGTCCAATCACATGCGAACAGGTTGCGCGGGCGCATATGATATCACTTTAAGCCAATCGCAGCGGCGTGCGGAGTCAAGTCGGTCTTGCTGGTGCTGTGATTGGTATATTCAACTGAACGGACCTGCACGCTGATTGGACGATATTTTTAGAAGCGTATATAAAGGCCCTGCGCTCAAACCACTCATTTCTGTTTCTTGCCTGACGGAGTGTCGCACGCGCCTCGGTTTGGCCAGTGCGAGCGCTGTGAGCATTGAGCAATCGATTGCTTCTCCTGGAGAACTTTAGAGTGTTGAAATACGTTCGTTTTCCGTTTGACTTGTTTTTAGCTCCCTTGAGTAACTTCTACAAACAAAAGTATGGCTTTGGAGAAGTTTCAAGCATTTTTCAAATACCTAAAATATAATGTCCCCAATACTCGACAGATATCAGTGAAGTGAATGTCTCATACTGCAATAAAATTGCCCTGTAGGCCTTGTAAACATACAATCTCTGAACAGCACACAACTTTATTAAGCAATTGTAAATGTAGCCAATAAGATACACTGTGTGCACGTCAGACATGTTGGCTTACATGACTTTTTATCTGCATTATAACCTTCACATCTTTCTCTATTAATGGCAATTCAAAAGTAGCCATGCATTATGATGGAATAGTTTTTTTTAACAACATACAAATCGCAAGAATTTATATTATAATACACATATAATTTATAACATGTTAAAAAGTGAAATGAATTATTTGTCTTTGATTGATCAGTCAAATGTTCCTGGCGTAACGTATAAAGTATCATATACATTAAATGCACTCTATTTGGTGCCTAATTAGAAATGATTGAAAAGTGAGTTACAGTGTATTCTTAATTGTGAAAATATGTTAATGTATTTTAAATTACATATCACATTATGGACTCCTTCTGGGCAGCATGTGCCAGCCAAGCAGTTGCCTTTGAAATGAATAGGAATCCTAAAAGATAGCTTTCTCCATACATTATAGACCTCACTTTAAGGTTACATTAAGGTTCTTGTTCTCCATTTGTTATTGGAGGATACGTTGAATAATCAAATAAACAAAAACCTCACATATAAATCACTAATGTTGCTGTAGCTGCAGATAAAAGAGTGAAATTTGGCCAGAGCACATTGCGCATGACTCAGACGTGAAGGACGTGGTCACTCTGGTAAATGAACAGCCTAGTGAGGACAGCACTGCCCAGTTGACTTGTGCCCATTCTTTAAATAGCCACTTGTTTGGGGTCTGTCTGGCCTAAGTAAGAGGTGAATGATGAACTTAATCTGTCTGTTTGGTTACTCGGGCTAAACATAACTTCTGGTTTAGTAGGCCAAATCTGGCAGTGGGTTCAAGTTTAAAAATACTTAACTGATATAAACAGTGCTTCAAAAAAAAAAAAACTTATATATAGTACAGGACACCTTGAATCAAAACGAGGTTATGTTCTTAATGCAATACTAGTGTATTACATACTCCACAGTAAATGCCATTAAACAGTATTCAGTGAAAAACATTTCACAGTGTAGCATGCTACATTTTATTGCATGACCTCATTATCCAATTTTGTGTAAAGTACATGGAATTACATTCAGATAATGAATTGAGAAGGAGATAAGTTGCGACTGATATAATTTCTGGTTCATTCATAAATGGAAATGGAGGAGTGGAGCACATTGCATTGTGGGATACAATATTCTGTGCAGTGCGTTCAAAAATGCACATTCTGGGAAATACAGTAGGTAATCTGGGTATTTTAACCATACAAAATGCATACTGCACCCTGAATATTCCTAAAGCAATAAGAGTATTATATTACATGACACTGAATCTGTAGTAATTCATTCATTTTACCTTGGTTTGAATAAAGTCCCTTTTTACAGAGTGAATCATTGAATTTCAAATATGGATGTGTAGTTCAGTGTAAAACAAATCAAAAGGAATAACTATCATGCACAGATTCCTCTCTAGCATTCTTCACTTAGTGAGATGTCACATTTTTCATGCTCAAAATGAACTGTGCATAGACATATATACATATATATATATGGGTATATTCCCTATTCAGTGGATGGATAATTGTTTTAGATTTGTTTTTGAAACAATTGATTTAGCCTTTACGGAGTCATCATTTGTCTTTTTTAACACTAGCGATTCACATAGTCTCAAAGTAATCACTTAGTTCTCCGGAATGGCTCTGAAATTGAGAGATACCTCTTTTATTGCTTGAATAAGACATGCGTGTAAAGTTAATTTACACGCCAATCTGGCCTCCCGTCCTCTGAGTTCAGTAGAGATGTTGCAAACAACATTTCCAGAACAGAGTGCCATTGTCCAGCGCTACAGTATAGTCTGGTGCTAACCTCTGGAGAACTGAGTCCCCATTGTAGCTCTCAGCTGGGGCCATATTTGTAACTCGTAGCATCTGATTCAGTCATATGGTGGTGTCTTTGGAACTGCAGCGCCTGGCCATGATAGTCATTTGAAGGAATTTTTGAGCTGCTTGTCATAGGGGAAGTGTTGCAACTGTTAATCATTGGCAAAGGTCAGACATTCCGGACAATGACTTTGTCCAGCCTGCTTTTGAACTGAAAGAGTGCCATTGAGGCCAATCTGTCACTCTGGACCTCAGCGTCTGTCCTTTTAATCCCATTGAAATTAAACTGCAACAATGAGTTGCAGTTTAACAGTGCATCTTAATGTCAAGCTTTACACCGCCTTGTGTTAAGCTGATCTGAGCATTCGGGCTGTCATAACTGAGACTAAACAGAGTGAGAGTCATGTGACCCGGTACCCAATGTGAATTGAATGAGAATCCTTTGGAGTCTCTACATGTGGCTATCGACTAGCGAACCAAACAGCAACACAGCGGCGATGTTGTGCAACAGCAAAGCAATCCACAGTGGAAAGCTGCCACTCGACAGTCTTTTCATCCCCATTCATATCGCCCAAGTGCATTATCCAGAGGGATGTTTCATTAAGGAAGTGTCCAGAAAATACTCTGCGGTGGCCCTGGCAGCCTTTATCTCTTTTAGCAAGGTTCTAAACTCTATCATCATTATGCAACCCTCCCCGAACAGTAGCCACAGGAAAGAGCAATTACACACAGGGTCCATTTTAATACATCAATGTCAGTACAATCAGTAAGTTGTTGCAGGTTGTTCTTTTCCCCTTCTAAGCGATGTGCCATATAGAGGGCCATTTATCCTGCGAGTACCCATCCCTTGATGCGTGCAAAAACAATTATTGGCCATTCTTTTCAGGAAAAGTTGATCCTGCAAGCAGCGCACACACACGGGTCAGCGGACAGAGAATAGCCGGAAACTAGTCGCTATGCAAATAGACCGAGACACTAATTAGCCTTAATACAGCGCAGACATGGAACAGGCCAAGCATTTCCAAATGGATTTGCTGAAGCGAGGAAACGCACACCAATAGCTGTGTTTTATTAAAACTGGGCGTGTGCCAAACCAGTTTGTTCTTTCCCCTGAGTCCCCAAAGTGACAGCAATACCATCAATGTTTGAGGTTACAAACAAAAGACATTGCATGTCTGTGTTTGTTCTCACCTTGTGTAATGTGGCTATGCAAAAGCACATTTATTTAGCATATCCAGTTAATTCGGTGTTCATGTTCCCTAGTGACTTATTTAACACATTTTGTGTAGCAATTACCAATTTGAGTTTCCAATAACTTGGAAAACTTGCAAAAAAGCCAATTGTAATTCAGCAAATAATTCCTAAACAATTTATTTTAGCAGGTGCATGTAATTGAGATGCATTGCTTTTCATAAGGACATTGAGCTATTGCTCAGGCATTAATAAAATGAGAATAAATTGATTGATTGGGAATCAATGCAGTGACATCAATCTTTGCCAGTAAAAGAGTAGGAGAGAGAGACAAAAGGAGAAATCAATATTTTTTCTAATGCACCATGTCATAAATCAGAATCATCTTACTGTATGTGGTACCTGGTGACGCAAAAGTGATCATTGGCTTCATTAGTCTTTACACATGGTCTGTCTCTGTTTACTCAGTCTTGCGGTCGCTTCATTGAAATTCTGGCAAGGGTGGCATTAAACGATTGGTGTGTTTCTCTCATCAGCTCGTATTGTATTGACGGGCAGAGAAGTCGGCCACCGTACAGCTGGCACTTGACCTTGCAGAGTGCACAGAAGCCTTCTTTAAAAAAGAAAAAAATAGTGTTATTGGAGGGCCAAACGTTTATATTTGAAGACATTTTTTTGCCAATATAAAATCAACCAGCATTGTGAATATTGTTGTAATTTTAAACTTTTTTATTTTTATTTTTGGCATAAAGTCATTAGGTTTCCTAAAGACCACAGCATTATTGCAGTTGCACACACTTTTTGTCACAATCCATGAGTATGTTAATAGTGCTTCTGATTTAATCCTCATTAATATGCTGTTAGACTTGAGAAGTTTGATTAATTTCCATTAATCTTTTTTTTTTTTTTCAGTGACACGGCTTAATAATTTGTTTTCAGTATCACTTAAATATGTTTACAGAAGTCTCCACATTTTTTTTGGTTTTTGACATGGCGCTCATTTAAAAAAAAAAACGACATTTTTATGACAGCATTTTTATGAGGGCAAAGTTAGTTTAGGTTATAAAATGTCATGTAGTGTAACTCTCCAAAAATGTATGAATTATTAATTAATGATTTTATGTGTGCGTTTGTGTGTGTATACATACATACATACATACATACATACATATATATACTGTGTATATATATATATATATATATATATATA
>NW_015552532.1:32493-48143 GCF_001515605.1 Sinocyclocheilus anshuiensis
TGCTCTTTTTATCATTGCTATTTTTTATGTATTTTTTAAGGTAAAAAAAAAAGAAACTTCATTTTCATTTGCAAGTTCATACTGTCCTCCTAAATAGAGATCCAAAATTGCTGTTGAACTTTTTTTCCACTTTATATAGTCTAAACCCCATTAGCATCAAACAATCAAATAGTTCTCAGATTCACTTTCTGATGTTTCTGTTATCAGACACTTCCAGCTCAAATATTTGGCATTGCAGCATAAAATACAGAAATAACTGGCATCTAAAAATAGGGTATCTATAAATCGTATCAAATGCGCTCAAGTGGTATGTTGATGGGGGTGCCGTTCGTGTAATTGAAACTCTGGAGGAGCTGAATGGTCATTGTTCCACAGTGTGAAGCATTCTTTGGTCGAGGGTTGTTTTCCCCTGTGATTTGATATGCTAAAGCCTGCTACCATTATTCCACGACGAGGAATGTTAAGTATTTTATGTTTGTTTTTTTTCACTGGAACTCTGTGGGAAAATTGCCTCTCTCCTTTTTTTTCCAGAAGGGGGTTGGGCGTTTATCTGGTAGAAAGTGTAAACAGAAGCCCAACCCTCTGATTACAGGCTTGGGTGAATTAATACGTGATACTTTTTAGATAGTTGGGCATGTAGACCCTCTATCAGGTTACCTTGACCATTAATGACACGGATAGACCCTGAGATTCAGTGCTGAACTTTTCACAAGCTCAGTGTAAAAGTGGGAGGAGAAAATGGGCTTTTCCCACACCCAATGTTTAGTCGTGCTAACCCAGTCATAAATGAATCCTTAAATTATTCACCATTTTCTAAGTCATCATGCTTAAAATTTTCACCTGGTGGACTATAAAATGAACATTAAAATCCCATAACCGTACATTGAAGGAGCCGTATCAACAGACCAGGATATTATAGAGACTTTGGGATGAGCTTTTTAATCCAAACCAACTTGAACCAACCAGAACACCCTACCGACTGCACATCAACATGCTAAGACATTTAGAACACCTTATCAACTGCATAGTGATGCCCTGGTATCGTAGCATCACATTTCATACAAGCAAAGATCCGTTTCACACAGAACATTTTTATTCGAATGCACAAATTTTCCATTGTTTTTCTATGTAAACGTGTTAGACAGACATTTTTGACTGTTGCGTGTGCTTCTTGCATCTTTTGCAGCGTCACCCACATGATATGGCGTTCTAAAAATGCGGTGCTCAAGTTAAAAGAAGTTCAGCTTTTAAAAATGCATCTGGAGACATTGCTTTATTTCCAACCCCATCTCACAAGAAAACAACTATTTTATGAGGAATTTTGAATGAATTTGTATGATTTGAATTGAACGAAAGTGTAGTTTTTTTAGATTGTACGAAATCATATGAATGAGATTGTACGAATTCATATGAAATAGCCACCAATTCGCCAAAACTTAAAATATGAATTTCCATGAGATTGTGTTGGTTTTTCCCACATTCCACTGTTCATGTCTCGCGTTATTAACGGCAAAAATGCGGAGAATGGCAATTGAGGGACATTTGCAAAGCATCTTTGGCTTGAATCACTACATGCCTTTAGCTGAATTCAAGGTGTGTATTCTGTGCACATTAACAGTGGGTCCCCTACTGTCTTACTGACGGGGGCAAATTAAAGAAAAACTCTTTTGTCCTCCACTAAAATCTGATACTGAGCCAAGCCTCACAAGGTGGAGTGGACGTCAGTCGCCCTCCCCCATCACCTCTTCCAGTCTGTCCAGCTGATCTCTGGCAGTCAGGTCAGTGCCCAGGAGGTCCCCGTTCGTCTCTCTGCAACACAATGCGTCTCCCCGTCTTATCTCTTATCTCAGCTCCACATCTAATGTATCACTGAGTTTCAGTGTCATAGACCCCACACATGCTTGTTGTTAAAAGAAAGAGCAGAAAAAAGGATGAGAAAGCAGCTATCCTTTTTTCAATGTTATGATGTAGCAAGCCTCAATATATATACCATAATCTGTCAGAATGAAAATTGTTATAATAATTTTATAATACAATTATATTTATAATATGTGAGTTGTGGACGGCCTTGAAATCATTGGAGGTCATTATTTTTACAATGCTGTCTTGTGCTGCAAGTGGCATAGAAATTAAACATTTCACCTTTAAATTGAATAATTTAATCTACTTCTAAAACTATGCATCTGTGAATAATGTACCATATTATTGCATAGATTCTCATTATAATGTAGTTCAGTATGTGTGTGCAAAATCCAAGAACCCGTGACGAAACATGTCAGAGAGAAAAGATTAAATAGACTCATAATCTACAATCACACTCTTTTTGGCTCATTAGTAGGACACTTTTTATTATCACATTATCACATTTTGTAAATCCATCGCAATAACACACATTCATTTTATCTGTTCAGTGTACTGCTCATGTGCATTCACTCAGTTTTGGATGGGTGAAACAAGCAAATGAATCATTCCGTCACAATGGCAGCGTGGCTTCCGAATCCACGGAGTGAGGCAGAATTAGGAATAATGAGAGGAAACAGAATGAAAATGAGATTTTGGAGCGAGTTGGATTTGTATTAACATGGCCAGTAATTTAACCAATCATGATAAGACATTCAAAAGGGATTTTGAGGCCCTTTGTCATTTGTAACAATAGCAAGAGTAAGTACACATAGAGCGATTGAAATAGTGAAAACTAAGTGACTAACTTCACGCCTGAACTCTCATGGGGCTTTCTAATCAAGGAAAGTTTATTTTTTGTTACTTTCAGTATGACTAGCACAGCTTGTCGACATTATGAAATATCGAACGGTGCTTTCCTTTTAAAACAATAAGAATGAAGTTCATGCTGCTTCTTGTTTTAGGCTGGATCTGATAGTATCCACTGGGATTTTAGAGGAATAATAATAATAATAATAATAATAATGATAATAATAAAACAATTACAATGAAAGGGACAGAATCTTTAAAACTTCAAAAAGAACGCAAAAGCACATTAAATTAATAATAAATATACAACTCCTGTATTACATTGCATGTCTTCTGAAGTTACAAAATCTGAATCTGAAATTCAGGTCCATTTAAGAACTGAAAAACCGGATCAGTCTGATTAATTAACAAATCATTCAAACTGGTTTTGTGAACAGAATTAAATGGTTCATTAAAAAGATGACACTTATTGCACTGCATGACACTCATTTGTTCTCTTATCTGCACCACTTAAAAGTGTTTACTATGTTAGTGCGGTAAAAACGTGGCACGTCTGGTTTCATCCCACCACATAAAGCCACTTGAGGTCTGTGGTTACCACGTATGTCATGATTGAAGGTTACCTCTGACTGTAAGCGCATGTTGACTTGGTGTTTTGTTTTTTATTAGTACATTCAAAACCACACACGATATCATTCTCTTATGGACTTTAGACTATGATATCATATGTTTGAGCAATATGTCACCGACATTTTTCTGCACTGTTCCCATCTTCCCATCACACTGGTTATGTCATTTTCCCATGACTAAGGCATTCTCTCATCGGATTGTTTTACCTTGGCTGGGTCAGCACACTTAGAGACGGATCAGAGTTGTTTTGCAAACACCTGTGCATGTTCCCATTGGCTGGGGATTCAGGTGTGACTGTTGACTCACCAGAGACTGAATGAGTTGGTGTCCATTTAATAGAAACATGTTTAACAGTGCACTTTATAGAGGGCTGGCAATGACATAGCTAGTAAAATAGTATATAGCTTTAGTATAAACCATGAAGCTATTGCTGCAAGAGTGTGTAAAACTGCAAAAGTAGACTGTATGTCATAATTCATTGCTCTAGAATCCCTTGAACAAGTCAAACGGAGCAAATGAGGCATTTCATTGTGGTCCCATAATTGTCTTCGCAACTGTAACCCAATAAAACTGCATTATTTGAAAGCATCTTGTCTCACAAAGTAAGGCACAATTTCTACAAGCATCATACAAGCGCTTGTTGGGTTAAAAGTTTGGCAAGAGCGGTTCAAATCTGTTAAAATGTGAGTAGAATTAGATATTCTCTCTTCCTCTATTTCTCTTTGTAAACACCTGAGAATGACTAACCCACATCTCATGACTGGCCTGCAGTGCTGCGAGCCCTCTGTCCTGCATTCTCCAGGAAATGAGGCATGATGCGTGCCATCACCCAGACACAACCCCTCAGGAACCAGGAGCACAGATATAAAACAGACTGTTAGCTTAACACACAGCATAGCTGGGTCACAAGGAAAGGGTCAGCTTTCATATGATCTTAAATGAAATTTACATCAGGTTGAGGATACATCTCTTTGTTATTTCCTTTAGTTTAGTTGAGCTGTTAGTTTGTTTACCCTTCTTAAATATAATATGCAAACAATGGTTGCAGTAATGATTAATAAATATGAGAGTGTGCTCAAATGCGGTGGCGAGAGTGTTGTGTAGCAGCCAGTACAGTAGTAGTAGTAGTCCACCCCCAAGTGTCTGATATTCTAGTGACTAGATATGGCTCTCATAGTAGTCTATGAGAATTATAGCAGTTTTATTAGCCAGCAGACCAAAATCATGAGTCAGATTACATGTCGGTAGCACAAATGGTAATAACAAGTAACCTGTCAAAACTATGGAAAACCCTAACCCTAAGTATGAGCACTTTACAAACAGAGGTCTTCAACCCTGCTTCTGGAAGCCCACTGTCCTGCAGAGTTTAACTACAACCTTAATCAAACATACCTGAACCAGCTAATCAAGGTCTTTAGGATCACCTGAAAAATCACAGGCAGGTGTGCTGACATAGGGTGTAGATAAAGTTGCAGAAGGATGTGTCCCTGGAGCAGGGTTGAAGACCTAGGTGCCAAAACATAGCGATTCAAATACATTCACTCATTGTAAAGAGGCTAAATGTAAGCTAAAATCCAAGGGAAAAAAGATCTCTCTATTTTGATGCTACAGCGGTACACATCATAGGAGTCACATGTAAGTTTACGATAAATAAATCTAGACAGCACGTTGACCGACATTGAGCGCAAGTCCTATTTTCATTCTGGAGACACTTTACCAGTTCTCATCGTTCATGGTACTGACAGCTTACTGTGACAGAGCTCTAGCCATGATGAGTGGCAGACAGGAGACTGCTGGAGACTATCGCCTATGCCCCAGAGAGCTGCCAGACACGGCTTCCTATCAAGCAGGCCCGGAAGTAAGCCGAGTGTGTCAACACAGCACCGCACACCTCACTCATCCAAGCGCTAATGGATGAAGACGCCGCAGCTTTCCTCAGAGAGGGAAAAAGAGGAAAACACATAGCGGACATTAAACTCCGTTTCCCAGCAGGCCTAGTTTTGTAAACAACAAGTAGTACGACAACAAGACAAATCATTACTGACAGACAGATACCCAGGTGAGTTCTAATAGGAATCAACCACTTGTTGTTAACCTCTACAGTCACCTGAAATGACTTTGGGGTTCAGACAACATCTGAATGATTTTAGGCTAGCGTTCATCATGACTTCCTCAAAGTAGATAGACGATTCTGAGGTGATTCCTGTTACAGCTTGTGCAACTGTCCCTTCTCTCACTTTCCAGATGATGTCATTGCTGTAGAGTGATAGCAATACTTTTAAACTTCAGATGGACTACAGAAATGGAAGGATGAATAATCAAGTGTCAGGCTGAGCAGTAAATCAAGCTTTACCCAAAAGAACCAGCATGGAATTTTCTGACAAAGACTCGACGGCGTTGGATTGGCTTCCCTTGTGTGACTTACTTAGCGGCACAGGCCAAGCTCAATGAAGCAGCTCTCTGGGACTTTCTGAGTGGAGGTGCGAAAATCTGCGTCAGTGGGGCTGGGAGAATGTTGAAGTTTTCGTGCCAGGGGTCTGAGCTTCCTCTCGCACTATCAACCACTGACAGCCTCCACGATAAGACAGGGACAAACCTTGGCCCTGGATACTGCAGCTGGCTGGCTCAGTTAGCATTCCCATCAATTCCCTCTAATCCTGGTATTTAACTCTGTCCCCTGCCCTACCAAACCAGAGACCAGCTACATTCCTTTGCTAGCACACCAGGGCACTATATTTGAACAGAGAGCTACTCCCACAATGACCTAGCAACAATTTGCACAATTGCATCGGAACGACCAAAGTCCAATCCTACTGACGAGGCCATGCAAAGGAATGGTGCTAATTACATGCCATCACTTGTTCTTTTTTGGGCCACCTCTTGTTCATTCTGTCACTCCACCATTCACAGTTTATCTTTACCCTTTTAGTTTCCCACGTAAGCTGGGGTTTGCTCACATTAACTGACCCCTGCTTCCATTATGCTGCAACCTGTCCACAGAAAACCTCATCATGTGTACCACAGGTTACAACCTGAAAGTGATCCATCACCTGCTGATCCCATACGTTTCGGCAACAAGGGCCATTTCTGACAAGGCAGTTATTAGCGACACAGTCTACGCAAGGTAATTAACCACAATACAGCCTTGCAACATTTGTTCCGAATGGTTCCCCATCACCAGAGAAGCCATTTTCTCTCATTCTCAAGGTCAGATGGATGAGATGGCCCACCGTGCCACTGGAACCTGACAACAGGGTGCTGCAATTACTTCTGTCCTTGATATTTAATGGGGAATGAGTGCAGTAACCTTTAGTGTTTGCTTGCGAGACCCCCCTTCTCCCCAGCTTTCCCCTCCTCTGACTCTCTCTCTGTCCTCCGTGGAGTGGTCACAAAACAGAAGGATCACTTTGGAAAGACATGTGAAGTGTGTTTGCGTGCCAGGCGGTGCCGTGGGAGCAAGGGAGTGTGTATGCACACACACATACACTCACAGACGCTGCCAAATGGATGCATGTCAATGCTGTTTGGGTTGACAAGGCACTTACTTGTGGGCCAGAGGGTAGAAAGAAGTGCAAAAGTAAAAATAGTCGATCTGCTCTGCTAACTCTGCACTAGCGATGCAAAGAATTTGACATATTTTTCATCAAATTGTAAAACGTCTTTAGATTGCATTGTAAGGTCAGTGTACATTGCAGGGATAAATGTACTAGAGACTTGTAGAGAGAATTGTACTTGAAAGAAAGTTCCATAGTGTTACCATGGTCATGTGGACGCTACTGGTACTATGATGATATTCTTTCAAGTACCTTACCTTTTAAATACAGGGGCATATTTTAAACCCTATCAGATCATGAATATTAATTACTGTAGGTGATGTAACGTGATGTAACAGCAGTAGACCTAACTCTTTTGCTGATGGGCAGGCAAGTGTGCGCTAGCTATAACAGAATTACTATTCACCAATTGCACATTTGTTTAGTCTTCTCCTGGTGCAACCGGTTAACAGGTTCTTCTGCTTGGGTCTTAAATTTGTCATTTTATGTGATTGGGTACTATTTAAAATCTAATGTTTACTCTTAAAAGATAATGGAGTGTTATGCATACAGAGTACCACTAGTACTGCAGTAAGGGTAGTTACCTGATTTAGTTTCTTCGTAAATCATTAATGTTGACTATGACATTGTGTTTCTGTCAGCTAATACATTTCAGTTCATGTAGTTAATTATACAATTTGGACATCTGACAAGCACATATGCATACAATATAATGTGCATTGTGTTTTTGACGCTGATTATAACACAGCTAACAGCTAATTAACGTTCATGAACCCAATCAGAAGTGACTGTATTGCACACTGCCAGTGTTTAGGCAATTTAATGACAATGACAAATTTACTCAGTCCCTAGGTGAAGGAGAACTCTACACCATCTTCAATCTAAATACCTTCAGAGATAATACTGACAGACAAATCCATGGAAAATCTAGTCTTTCATCACCGCTCTCAGTCAAACGGATACCACGTACAATGTATTACAAAACAAAACATGTTCTCCAAGTAGTTGCTTTTCTCCTTTGCTAAATTCTAAGTTGGAACCGAGCCACAGTATGCAGCATGTTTGACAGCTTTAAAGATCCATTCCTCATTTTTGTACATTTCTAGAGTACTCTGCAAAAGACAGCTAAGAAAAATTCCCTTAATATCCCGCAGAAATGAGAAGTGCATTACATAACAGTGGCTTACCTTCTATCATCACCATATGCTGTGAGTGTTTACTTTAGCACATGTTTTCTCTGAATCCACAGGCATGAACACATAAAGATAGAGAATGATGATCAATGTTCCCAGCATTCCTGGGCATCATTGTCGTCATGCTCCACTGTGAACATACAGCCATGCAATTAATAACGTCAAACATGTATGTCTTATCTTTTTCACGCCATGTGTCAGTCAGGTAGCCATCACAATGAGGAATGTTTTACGATGGGACCTCTGTTTGATGTACATCTCATGCCCAGGACTGGATGAAATGTGCTTGATAGACGTTGTTGTTTTCACACTGCAACCATTTCTGAATGATGTGTCCTCATATATATAAAAAAATCTTGAAATTCAATCTAAAAAAGAAAATCTTTATTTGTATTTTTAAACCATATTAATATGTAGTTTAAAATATGATTAAGAATGTTCAGTTTTCAACACAATGGATATTTTTATTCAGACCTTTTGCTGCTTGTCTGAACAAAGCCATGTGGTTTCTTAACAAGATAAGGGATTTTTATCAGGTAATAAAAATAATCATTATTATTGTTATTATACTTCACCTCAATGTAAATACATGACAGCAATTATGATGTAATTACCGGTAAAGGTAAAACCACATGTGAAGTGATGTGAAGGGAATATTACATTCAAATGAAATCAATGACTTCTTATCCATTTTACTATCTTTTGGTTTTCTGCTCACTGCTTTTATTTTAAACTCCAGTGCAGAATCTACTGAAAATAACACTGAATTCCTACTTTTGAACAATGATTGTGGCTGACCATATTGTTTATGCTCTGTCTACATCTTCAGCCATTGTCCATTGACGTCTGGGTTCTTGAATGCGACATTTGATTCTCTGTGATAAACTTTTGACCTAAAAAGCTGATTGACCTCTGTGTGTTTAAGAAACAGAGGATTGAAAGACATCAATTCTTGGAGGTTTGGCAGTAGAAACATCAGATGTTGCATTCTGGTCTCTGCAAAGACTATCTTAAATGACCGTTATATCTAAATCTGGGATTAGTTTTCAAGACATATGTCTCTAAAGTAATTGGACATGTAATGTTTATCATCAGTTTGCACTGGATAAGTGATGTCTGTAGAACTCACTGAAATGCCTGTCTACTGCAATTACACACTGAGGTCACATATATCTGGTCCATCGCAAAATATGAAATGTGAAATAAAATGTGACTGCACAAAAATGCTTCATAAATCCATATGTGGCAGAAAACATCCCTTTTTGAAGTTCTGAAGTGCATCTTGTCATTTTCTGGTGTCTTCTTATTAGTCAATGTCCACTTGAGACACTAGGAGTGCTTGATGTACGATAATAGTTACATGTCTACAGGCTTGACGTGGTCACAGAGAGTAGATTAACATGCTTTTAACAAGATTTGTCAGTTTGCACTAGCTTGTTTTATTTCTTCAGAACATGATATTGAATATAAAAGACTGTAATCTTTACTGGCACAGGAAAAAGTCCTAAAAAAATGACTGACACTGCCAATTTGGACGGGATTAAAATCATCAGAGAATCTTCAGTAATTATTACATTACCCCCATCTCCCCATATAATAGGATATAAACTATTTCCATAGTAAACAACAAACCTGAGGGAACAAATTACTGTACTGTTTTGCAATCAAGATAAACTTGGCACGGCATCCAGATCGCTGACTTAGTGAAGGGCTATGAAATTAGACACTGGTGTTTAGAGCGGAATGTGTAATCTGTCAGTTTCCATACAGGGCTAATGTGTACCGTCACTAGGAGAGGACCAGCTCAGACTTGTTTCTAGAACATTGCAACAAGCATGTCGCTGTGTTCGCTGCAATGTCAGGTTGCGTTTCTGCTGGCTGATTTGTAATTCATGGTATTTGGGATCAGAAATACCTCAACTGCCACTATTTCCTGACATGCCGGCACCCTGCGAAGAAAACACCGGTATCCTGAGCTATTTTCAGGAATTTCCGTGATGTGCATGTGTCAAGCTCACATCAAGTCCTCTGGAGCGCAGGGTGACTGGTGATATTTTATAGGCAGTGCTTCGTTATCGGCTCATTGGTGATTCTTGCTGCAGGCACACACCATGCGTGTTCATAAGCGTGGATCTCACTCGGGCTTTGATGAGAAATCATTAGCACCAGGTCAGGACTGATGCTTCAACAGTCTCCTCGCTCGCTTAGATACTTTTTTGCTTTATCTGTTTTTCCCTGATAAAAAGAGGCATAGGATTGCATGAGACAGCGAGAGGTGCGCAGAAAAGACGGGTTGATTGCTAGTTGCCACTTCACTCAAATGCTTTTTAATTTTCAATATCGCCTGGGGGACAAAAAACGGAAAATAAAACCTTGTCTCTCAAATGACTGACAGTGAAGGAGCTGGAAACACGGGAGTAAAGGAGATTCACTGGCAGATATTTCAGAACAAATCACCTGCATAGAAGGCATATTCATCTTGGTCTTGATTCGTCCCACGAGGCCTCAGATCTGGCTCATTCCAAATCGTCTTATCAATTTTCCCATCCTCTTTCTCTTTCATCAGTCGTTCTACTCTGTTTCCTGGCCGAGAGGATGCTGCTGCATCATATTGCATCGCCATGGAGACATCCAGCCACATATGAGCCGCGTTATACGATTATTAATGACAAGGCATGAAGTACCCATATGAATATGTAGATAAGCCGGGTGCATATGGTTTTCATATGAACTGGATTGATTCCAATCTCTGACGTCTAGTTTGACTGATGGTGCCATCAGGGTTATTTAATATGCCTGAAGTCTGTTCCTCTCTGTAATAATGTTTGAGCGCAAACGAAGTCATCTGCTTTGACTCTAATTATTAGTAGGCAATCCATGTTTCTCCAATGACATTCATTGAAACGACTCCTCTGTACTATAAAAACCCAACAAACAAAACTCCCAGCATGCCCTACTTTCCGCAGCAAGTTTGTGAGTGTTTACTTGGTTCTGCTCTCCTTCTCTAAAGGGCACCTTCACTTGTGATGCAGCGAGAGAACATGGAGACATATACATGCGATGGCGTACGCGATAGGAGAAATGAAATATTACAGTGGGAAAGATCATATTTATTAAATCCCCTTGGCCGGGGCTGGACCTGAGCCAACTGTTGCTGTTCACTTCCTATCACCCATAACAAGTCTGTGGCAGATGAATGAGTGTGCAAGACGTTTATAAAGATAAAACTAGATTGCATATTAAGAGAGCATAAGGGACATCATATTAAAAACAGAAGCAATCTCAGTATCATCTAAAACACTGGGAACTTCCCCCACCCTCTTGTCATGGATTTTAGCGTGCATGCTAGCTGGAATATACTTGAATTGTTCCTTAAGGTCACCTAAAGGGGAATGAAAACTCTTTCTTTGATTGCACAACCGAGATTCATAGACTGTTTTCTTTCATTCTGAGCCACGATGCCATTTTTTAGGAGCCACTTACTCAATGTAGCAATGCTACTACCTACCTACTACATTTTAAAGGTGCTGTAAGTCATTTTTGGACTGTGCTGCAGCATAAAAATACATTAATATGTTTGCAGATATTTAGGAAACATGCTAAATTCACATACTTGTTTCTCTGAAAAACAAGACTTCACCCACTGACAATTTACCCAATAGTATTGGCTTATTGCAGCCATGGAAGCCAGAACTGGGTCAGAGATCACAGATTCTACCTGGCCTAAAAATCCCCGGCATCTGCCTAAAAAGCCCTATGACCAGAGGAATAATAAAACATTGATAAATCAACTCAACAACTTAGAGTGTAAAGCTTTTCACCTTCTATTGTCAGTTGCAATTGTTCCTGTTGCATGTCCTCAATCTGGCAACCCAAAACATTGAGTCTGAGGAGGAGGAGTACCCATTTCAACCGCTAGCTGTCAAAATTACATACCCCACCTTTAAGTAGTACAGCTGTTCTCAAAATACTATAATTTTCCTAGCAAGCTGGAGCAAAAGCATTGCTAGCCAACTAAAATCACAAGTTCTGTCATTACTATAGAGTTACAACAAACATTTGGCAACAGCATTGCATACTTGTTTGGTTGGAGCTACAGCTGGTTAGAAATAAACAAGATAACATGCAGTACAATCTATCTCTCTCTCTCTCTCGCTCTCTCTCTCTCTCTATACATTTAATCCTATATATTTTAGCGTGTCAACAATCAGTGGCATTTTTAAAGAGTGTGCATGTGCATAAATGAGAAAGCTGCTGACTTAATGAACACATGTATATGGGAGTAAGTGCACATGTACTGCATGTTAACGTGATAAAAAGTAAATGTTAATAACCTGACATTAATATAACAATCTGACATCAACTGCGAACTTGAAGTGATTCATTAGCAGAAATTATTTTGCCACCATCTGCGCGAGACGTCATTAACAACAGTCATATATTGTTGAACCAGCATGGTTCAAAGGACAGAGATGCAACCATGTTACTACGGTTTTGGGAAACAGTCATGACTAGCTAGTTAATTACTCCAATGATGCATCATACTACAGTGGTTAAACAGCGAGTTACGTCGTCGTACCGGAAGTGCACCCATGAGTGGTGTACAATTTAAAAGGACATTTTAAAATGTTGACGAAATTCAGAAACTGTTCGCTTAAATTTAAAAACTTGTGTTGTCACAGTCATATCAGATACACATATTTGTTTACTCCTCTAAAAAAAAAATAATTATATATATATATATATATATATATATATATACTGTATATGCTGTATCCATTTATATAACTGTCTTTAGCAACGTCTGACTGTAGTTTATCTGAGCTTGTAGCTTGGAAAAATGCAGTTTTAAAGTAGCATCTCCAACTCTTTTTTTTTTTTAGGTCCACATATGATAGTCGTAGATTTTTATTAAAGACTTTCCAGACATTGGTGAATGATTAAACCGTGTCACTCTTATTTCTGTTGTGAGCTGAGGCAGTAATGAGTATCATCAGGGTTGTTATCCACTCTGAGAGAACAGCTTTTGGTAAACAAGAGAAAACAGGCCTTCTACACATAAAATGCATTTGAGAGGCTGAGCGACGCTCGCAGCAAGGAGCATCAATTTGCCATCGTCTCCTTACATGCCTGAGTGCAGTAGACCACTTTCCCTGAAAATGCTCTCATGAAGCAGGAATCAACGGTGGTTGGAGATCAATGGGAGGCGATCTGCTCACTAAAATGTGTCTTGATTTTTTTCTTTTCCTCTTTTCTTATGTGGCTTGTGATATGCTAGAATAATTTGCACACACATGGAGGGGGATGTCTGATAAACCCAACAGCATTATTTCTGTTTTCCAAAGAATATCTGTGGCTAACGGATGCAGATTATTGCAAATTCAAGAAGTCGAGCAATGACGGTGAAAGCAAATGACACACACATGTCTCGTCCGTCTGAATAATACTGTATTTGTAATCCTTGCTTTCACAAGCATTTAAAAATAACTTTCATCATAGAGTTGTGCTTTACTGGTTTAATCAGAATTGAGATGTTTTTCGGTGGCAAAACATCCAGCTTGTTAATATCTGATTTTCCAAACATCACATTTTCACAGGAAACAGCCTGTCACCTTTAACCCTTGTCATTACTCAGTAGAAACGTGAGACACAAGTGCACAGAAATTGGAGAACCCGTGGCAGTGAAAATGAAATATGGACACCTGACAGTCCTTTTGGCCTCTATCTAGAATTCAATTTCACTTCTCTCAACATATGTTGGAGATAACAGAACATTTCCTCCAGTGGAGCTCATTGGTCTAGCATCACTATTACTATGGCTCATACTCTGCTTTAGTTACTTATCTTAAAACCTAGGCATTTATTTTGTGCAGCACTATTTGTGCTACGAACACGAATTACACTTCAAATCATGCGGCTGGTTGAAAAGTGGTGTGTTATTACTATTCCAAGTGGTCAGATGTACTTTTTTTTTTTGCCTTGTGGGTGTTACAACTGGTGAAAATATTCCATAGACTTGTACAACTATTGAAAAGTTAGTTATTTTATTTATGTATGTAAGAATTTAATACTTTTATTCAGAAAGGATGCATTAAATGCATTAGAAGTGGCTGTAAGGACATTTTTATGTTACAAAAAAAAAAAAAACCTGGCAACTATGGTTGCCAGAAATTCACCATTTCTGGCATTACAGTGTTACCAGATGCACAAATTTGTAAATATTCATTAAGTGATATAGTGGCAAAATCTGCTTTTGAGCTTAAAATGTATCGATAAACCATACTTGTATATACCTGTAATTGGTATACAGGGTTAAACACACAAAGACAAAACACCATCAGTCCAACACACTTGACACTAAAACACAAACTAAATAACTGAAAATGTAACCTAACACACCCTAATGTACATTACTGATAACAGAAATAAGAAAACACTAAATTATTTATACAACATATAACCACATGTGATGTGTCACCATCAAGTGCATGGTAATTCATAGTTTTGACTTGCATACACCACCAATTTGACAGTATTTTACCGTAAAATTACATATAATGTGATGTTAAATGATTTACATTTACAGTATGATTTTTTACTGTACATAATAAGGTACCTCACACTTAAGCAATTAACAGTTTTACTGTAATCTTTTTTTTTTCAGTATTTTTAAATAAAGTTGTGTTTTTTAAATTACAAACATTTTTTTCCAGTGTAGAGAATTAGGGATGGGCATAAGAAATAACAGCCTAGCAACAGTTTAGCAATTTGCTACAATACACTCATAACAGGGTAACTGCACCCCATAATTCCCTATCAATGTGTAAGTGACTTTTGCACAAGCAGGCAGAAGTAATTTTCTTTGGAAAATGTAAAAATAAAGTTTCTCAGTGTGGTGTGTTTCTGACTGTGTTGTTCTTTTATAAACAAAGAGCCATTTATATTCCCCGAGACACATTTGTTGTGTAAGAGAAAGCAGATAAAACGGGATATTTATCTTATCCTCATTTAGTTGAATGCATCTCGCCCACTTTTTCAGAGAGGATGCACCAGCATGGTGATTATGCTTGGAACAGCTGAGATTTTTATTCGTTTTTAGGCTGAAGAAGCGTTCCTGCAGTCCATGTGGGGGGTCTCTCATTCTAACAGCCCTTCTCAAGAGACTCGCGCTTATAGTCAGTGAGCTAAAACTGCCTACAAAGATCCCTCTCATCTCAACTCTCTCCCTCTCTCTCTGTCACACACAAACAAGTTTCACAAGATACTGTCATCTGATGTGTGTCTCCTGCAAGGCTCTGTTGGTTTTTTTCTGTGATTTTGTTAAAACCTGAGGTAAAATTGGGCCAGAAAGATCCAGAACAGCATTTAATATATATTGTATATATATATATATATATATATATATATAAAAAATCAGACACAAAATCAGACTTTAGTACCGCCTTTTACTTTGAGATTGATCTGAAGTTCAACGCTTTAAATCATATTCAGATTTAAAATCATAAGAAATAGTTAATAGATAAGAAATCTTTGCATAACTACAGGAAACAGGAAATGGTTTGGA
>NW_015552532.1:48547-50004 GCF_001515605.1 Sinocyclocheilus anshuiensis
TGTAGCAAAAACCATGGTTAATTTGTGGTTACCATGGTTTAACAATAGTAACCATTGTCTTTGGATTTATAGTAAAAATCATCGTCATTTTCGTACAGGTTGTGTTGTTGTCTGACCTAGCTCCCCCTAAAATGATAAAATATGATTATTTGTCTGCTAAATTGCTACTGTAACATTACAATAGATAATAATGATGTCCTTTATACAGTATTTTGAGTGATGACTGATGAGCAATGGGCTGCTGCTGCTTAACTAAGTAAACAAAGACAAAACTACAATAGCATATTTAGAGATGAAACTGACCTGCACTTGAAACCCTGAACAGTAGTTTTGATTCTCTGCTCCATCTGTGCGCTTCCACAGTCCTCTCCATTCTCTCTCTCGCATTGATTACTCTGATCCAAACCGTTTGGAGGAGGCGTGGAGAGCGCGCGAGCCGAAGCCAGTCACGACTAACCGATTCATGATTTATTAGAGATTTAATTATCGAATGGCAAATTCTGAAATAATCGCTTTAGTATATTCGGCAGGTAATTATACAATAATAATATTAAAATAGCGGGCCAAATCGGCTGCCAGGCCACCGGGAATTGTCCCGGTTCTCCCGGTGGCCAGTTCGCGCCTGATTTCCACAGACACGCAGAACGTGCAGGATTCTTATATTGTCTTTTCGCGGCTTAATATTCACAGACACTAGTCCATATCGCGTTTTGATTCAAGTGCACTGACCTACTTATGATTTATTCGTCCAAAATGTGGCATATTCCGTCTGCGTTAGGCTATGAATCCCGTTTTTATGACTGGATTCTATGAACCAGTCTGTGTTTTCCGCATGTCTCAGAGTAGTCAGTGCAATTTGGGAAATAAATCAATTAAATCTGTATGTTGATGTGTGTAAATATTCCAATGTAATCCCCTTTGTAATCGTTAACATTTTCATAAGTAACTGTAATTTAATTACACATTTTTTCTTAGTAACTGATTACAGTTACATTTATTTTGTAATTAAATTATGTAACGCCATTACATGTAACTAGTTACTCCCCAACACTGTACAGTATATGCTCACTTTTTCAAAATGCAAAGTACTTTTGCACACAGCAAACAATCAAGCTACATCTAGTTTACCATGCAGAGATTCTGTGTGTTGTGAAAAATTATACTGGCCAATGTAAATACTTTTACTTGTGTAAAATAATTTACACACCAGGGTCAGAAATAATGGAAACTTATGGCAAAAATGGCAGAAAAATGAACAAAATACCCCACAAATTGAAGATAAAGGGGCAAAAATTGGCCCCGCACAGTTAAACTAAATCTATTACGGCTTTCACCATTAAAATTAAATGTGAAAATTAATGAAAAAAGTCTCAATTTGCGTACATTTACATCTGTGCATATTGAATCAAATTGCATTTTACGCATTGTTTTTTTTTTTTTTTTTCAGGGGTTGGCCT
>NW_015552532.1:50210-64950 GCF_001515605.1 Sinocyclocheilus anshuiensis
AAATTGCATTTTCCGCATTGTTTTTTTTTTTTTTTTTGCAGCGTTGAGCCTTATAACCAATGACAATGACAGTTTATGAATCTAATGGCCAATCAGAGGCATCAGAGTTTTGTTGAGTGCATACTTTCACTGATGCACTCACAAATTCTTGAATCATACACTCTAAAAAATGCTGGGTTGTTTCAACCCAACTTTGGGTCAAATATGGACTAACCCAACTTTTGGGTTAAAAATTGAATGTAAAAATGTAACCCAACGGTTGGGTTAGTCCATATTTGACCCAAAGTTGGGTTGAAACAAACCAGCATTTTTTAGAGTGTAAACAATGTATTGCAGATATGATGCAAATCAAATATTTGTTTCGCTCAGTTTTTGCATAAATTGTGCTAGACTAGACTAACATCACGGGCAGACATGTTTGTCTGTGTAGCCATAATATGATTATCATTATAATCATTTGTATGACAAATATTGCCCCTTAATGGAAGAGTTAATTTCTGACCCTGGTACACAGAAGTATTTATTTTTTTAGATGTTTTGGTCCACCAGTCAAAGATCTTACCTGTTTTAATTTATAGTCAATATAAATGTTATTATTCCCTCCAAACATATAGAGAAAATGTGGCACGTCACCCAAAAATTACATTTCCACAGTGTGGTAGGATTCAGAGAAACATTCAAAGGACAGTTTGATGTCCTGTGGCGATCACAAGAGATCATTGTTCCAATAAGATTAATGTCAAGTCTGTCAGAGCAGCTGTGAACAGCCATCGCTAAACCCTAGATGTGTTTCACCTCCATGCCCGGAGATGCATCATATGATTTATTGTTTGCTCAAGTAAGAAAGGTACACATAATGTCGCCAGAGCATCGAACTGTTTTCTCCATTGTTTTGCTTTTGCCATCAGCAAAAGTGTGTTGTCTTTCTTTACAATACATGCCACTTTTGATATTTTGCCATTTGAAGCATTGACATTTTTAAAGTTTAACTTAAACTAAAATACTTTTGAGCCACTAGAAGTTTTTTTTTTTTTTTTTACATAAATCCAATAACATTCCCTTAAATGGTTTTAACTGACATCAACATTGAACTTGAAAACTGAACTTGTCATTGTGATTCAAATTCAGATAAATGGAGATTTTGCATGTGGACTGAGAGTGGATGAGAGAGAGCGAGAGAGAGAGAGAGAGAGAGAGAGAGAGAGAGCATAATTTAGCTGTGTTCCTGTTCGCAGTCAATAAACAGGATACTGCTGTGTCATCTCAGTTATAGACAGGATACACATACAAACATGTTTAGCAAACATGCAGTAATACAAATATCTATGCGAACATCATAAGCAAATAAAAATCGGAAGCCTCTTACTGCTTATGAATTAAATTAGCTCATTAAGGAACAGCATTAAGTCTATTTAAAAAGAAAATGCGTATGGAAATGCATTTTTATGACTGGATATTTACAAATGCATAAATTATATGATTTTATTATTATTATATTATATTATATTATATTATATTATATTATATTATATGTGAATGTCTATAAAGTAATGGATAATGTCCTGGCAGAAAATGACTATTAATTCATTCATTCATTCATTCATTCATTCATTCATTCATTTTTTACAGTGTATTATATGTTGTGAGACAAGTAAAATGTCAAAAGTTTGGAGATAAAGTTAGTTTACACTGTAAATAAAAAATAAATAAATGAATGAATGAATGAATGAATGAATGAAAAAATAAAATAAAATAAAATAAATAAATAAATAAATAAATAAATAAACAAATAAATAAATAAAATGCTGCTGTGGTTGCCAGAGCATTTGAATTTTTTCCACATTCTTGCAAAACACCATCATGGTAACACACATGACACAACATTCAACAACATTAGATGTAACATAAAACCCTAATGTACATAAGTAATACAAAAAAATTACTTGAAAATGACATGTTAGAGTTGCACACATGTAATGGTGAGTTATTTTGGAGATTTAGAAGAGGTTTGGAGATTAGAAAAAGTTTTGAGGTTACCACTGTGCAGAAGAGTAGCACTCATGCTTAGGGGGCTGGCGGCTTCATTGACTTAATGGCATTTGCAATAACTGAGATAAGTCTTCTTTGCTGAACCCTTATGGTATAAAGTACTACTATAAATTAAATTGTCAATAACATGCCAACGTGTGTTTTTGCTAAATGCTACACCTAAAAAATAGCTTGTTCAGTGAACTTAATTAAATGAAGGAAATATTTTCCATGCAATTAATTC
Source organism: Sinocyclocheilus anshuiensis (assembly GCF_001515605.1). NCBI lineage: Eukaryota > Metazoa > Chordata > Actinopteri > Cypriniformes > Cyprinidae > Sinocyclocheilus > Sinocyclocheilus anshuiensis. The sequence goes on from NW_015552532.1 coordinate 52,483, forward strand.
AGATCCATACAACAGGACTAAAACAAGTTCAATTAAACAAATAATGTTTTGTTGAACCAACTTAACATTATTTGTTTAATTGAACTTGTTTTAGTCACTGAGAAAAGTGTGAGTGGGTGATTCTTGACCAGAATAAAGTTCAGTGTTGACCAGACCTGATTTTGTTAGTCAAAGATCTGTCTAAGCGTTGCTAATCTTGATGTAGCACTTTAAAAGTTCAAGCGTGTCACTAAACTTCCATCATCAATCCATATCTTTCCTTTTCATTTGCTTTCTGACCCCCCCTCACGACTTTGGCTGATGACTTCACTGTTTCTCTTTCCACATCATCAGTCCCAGCGTGAGACAGTGAGTCTCCAGTGAAGCTCCAGCACTGGCACTAATGAACGACTCCATCCTCTCCTCTGTCAGAGGTTCAGCCCACATCCTTCCTCCTTTCCTACTATGTTTCCCATCCTCCTCGCGTATCCTGCCTCCTGCCTGCCTCTCAACTCTGGAGACAAACTTCCTTAATCTCCCCTCCAGAAGTCTACATCCCCCCGCTTCCCCCCGCACCCATGCTGCACACCGCCAGGATGTTGCACCTGCTTGAAACGTTTTGACTTCCTGCCTACCGCTAAGCTGTGTTATTGATTCAAATCTCAGCTCCATTGAATTCAAGGCACCGCGGATGATGAAACATTCCCTGGAAATCATGTTTTGAAGAGAGTTATCCTCATTTGTCAGATATTTATGGTTTAGAATTAAGAGTACTTAATTTCCTTGGCTTTCTGACATCCACATTCACTTTCCCCCATAATTCACTTACTCCATAAATTAAATCATCCTCTTTCTTTCTTTCTTTCTTTCTTTCTTTCTTTCTTTCTTAATGGATCACTAACATGATGCTCTTTATTCATTAAAAATACATTAAATAAATCAATGAAAGCATATCAGAGTGATATATACAGTATGACCTGATTTAAAAAAAAAATAATAATAATAACAATAAATGAAAATAAAATATTATGTAGTTTTTCTAAAACAATAAATGGATCACTAACATGATGCTCTTTATTCATTAAAAATACATTAAATAAATCAATGAAAGCATATCAGAGTGATATATACAGTATGACCTGATTTAAAAAAAAAATAATAATAATAACAATAAATGAAAATAAAATATTATGTAGTTTGACCATCTGTTTTTGTGCACTGTAAAAATAATTTGTTGAAGTTGTAAATAAAACGATTATTGTAGAAAGATTAATGTAGAATACAAAAATATTATTCCAGACTTTGTATATGTGTGCAAATAAATAAATTCATTACTTAATACTTTTGTATTTATTACTTAATATCTAATTACCTTGAAAAAATATTTTAAAATGGAATACGTTTTTCAAAAAGATATTAAACCATTTCTCAACAAGCAGCATGATCTGAGGTATCATTCATGTCTGTAGCGATCGTAGTGATACTGATGTTTGTTTGAGCAGTATCAGATTAAAAATGCCGTTCTGACGTTTTGAAATGTGGAAAGAAATACATCAGCTCATAGGGTCATGCCTCTCATTTTCGAGTGAGACAAGAGTTTCTCCATGTCCTGCACGAGATCATGCCTTTACTGATAAGCAGGTTAGCCTTCTCTCTTTCAGCGCTGCCTACGCATGTAATCTATCATGACCTTTGACCTCCCTCGACCCCAGTGCTGCCACCAAACTTGTGTTTACTTGCTGAATGTGCACGGTGTAAATGATGTTAGTGTTTAAAATTTTTATAAGCACTTCTGTACCTCATGAATTTTAAAGACTTCGACATCTGACCCTGTACTCTTCCCATGGCACACACACACACACACACACACAGCATGAACTTTTCTCCCACACACACTGTGTTGTGTTGTGTGGCTTAACCCTATCATGAGTTTGGCCTGGTCCTGATCATGCAGAACAGACTCGGTGAACTGCTGATCATCAGTTGAGTCTGACTCATCTGTCTGTACTTCTCTCTCTCTCTCTCTTGCAACACATCTGACATCAGCCTCTGATCCAAGAGATACGAGAGCTCTTTTGACTCCTTCACAACCAACTCACCGATACACACACTGATCCTCTTTTTGCGGGCCATTCAACAATCATTCTAAAACAGCAACTACGAGAACAGGCTTTTTCATTCAAAAATAATCTTTATACACAATAGCATGCACAGGGAGCAAGCTGGTGTTGTTTACAGTAAGTACACCAAACAGTTATTTAAATCTACAGAAATAATAGTGAAATAATCTGTTAACAGCATTTTGAGCTTTTTAGTGAACAAAATTTAGATCAAATAATTATTGAATTTAAAAACAAACATTTTATTGTCAAATAGACACTTGCTCAGTACTGAATGGTAAATTAGAAAACAAAATTAGGCTTATTTAAACAGTGTTTTATTCATAATTTTAGTATTTAATAATATTATAATATTTAAATGATCATTTAATAAAAAGTAATAACAGTATTTATATACTCTTACAGTATATATTACAATTATTTATTTTAATACATAAAATCAATATATAAAAATGGTGATTTTTAATATTTTCAGTTGTCATTTTAATTTAAGTTTTAGTGATGTATGCTTATAATTTTTATAGTTCTATAATGTTTTATTTTTATTTCATTTTTAGTAATTTTAGTACTTCAGCCTAAACTTTTTTTTTTGTATTAATTGCTAAAACAACATTTCATTTTTTAAGTTTAAGTTGTTTAATTTTTCATCTAATATTTAATTTTATATTAAGCTGATAATACTATTTTATTTTATTTTATTTCAACTTTAGTTCAATTACCAAAAAAAAAGACTTTTAATAGTTTAGTTTTAGTTAACAAGATTAAGTAATTTATAGCTTTATAGATCTAGATTCTTTAATCTAGAATGCAGCACAAAAATTACCAATTGAAATTCAACCATTAAACTATTAAAGTAAAGAGACTTTAATAATATTCAAAAAAATATATATATATAAATAAATAAATAAAAAGGTCAAGGTCAAGGTCAAGTTTATTTATATAGCACCTTAAAAGCCTTTTTGTGGCTTAATATTCACAGACACTAGTCCGTATCGCGTTTTGATTCAAGTGTACTGACCTACTTTTGATTTATTCGTCCAAAATGTGGCATATTCCGTCCGCGTTATAGGCTATAGGAATTCCGTTTTTATGACTGGATTCTACGAACCAGTCTGTGTTTTCCGCATCGCGGAAATTATAGGACACTGACAATAAGTAATGCAAGACATCACCAAACAAAGAAACAAACAGAAGCAAAACAAAAAAGTATTTTCAAGTTAAGGAAAAGCCTGAGAAAAAAGATGTTTTAAGAGATGATTTAAAAGAAGATAACGTAGGGGATGATCTGATGGATAAAGGCAAAGAGTTCCAGAGTGTAGGACCAAGAACTGAAAAAGCTCTGTTCCCTTTAGATTTTAAACGAGATTTTGGGACAATCAATAACTTCTGAGAAGACGATCTAAGCGTTCTCACAGGAGAATAGAAATGGAGAAGATCTGAAATGTAAATTGGGGCAAGACCATGAAGTGCTTTAAATACAAAAACTAAAACCTTAAAATCAACTCTGAATTTAACAAGTAACCAGTGAAGTGAAGCTAACACAGGCGTAATATGCTCCTTTCTTTTTGTCCCTGTCAAAAAGCAAGCAGCGGCATTCTGTACCAATTGTAAACGTGATAGTGAAGACTGGTTAATTCCAGCGTAAAGAGCGTTACAGTAATCCAGCCTGGTTAAAATGAATGCATGAATAACAACCTCTAAATCATTAAAACTGAGAAAACTTTTCAGCTTGCGAAGCCCCTTAAGCTGCAAAAAAACTGGCTCTGACTACAGAGTTAATTTGTTTGTCAAATTTCAATTCAGGATCAAAAATAACTCCCAGATTTTTAACCTTTTCATGGATGTTTTCTTCAAAAGGGCGCAGAATAGGTCTTAAATTACTGTATGTAAATGGTGAGAAGGGCCAAACAATATAACTTCAGTCTTTTTTTGATTCAACTCTAGGAAATTATTTTCCATCCAATTCTTGATGTCTTCTAAACAAGCCAGCAAGGAAGACACTGAATCAGAACCTGATTTAAGAGGAAAATAAAGCTGAGTGTCATCTGCGTAAATGTGGTATGAAACTTTATGAGACTCAAATATAAAACGAAGAGGGAGCAAAAGACTGAATAAACAAGCATCCCTCTGTTTTCATAGTAGCATCACCAGGATACCAAACAATGCGCTATCGAAACTCCATAACAGGAAATTATTTCACTATCCGTTTCATTTAATCTGCAAACCGAAGCAGCCCAGCAAAAGCACATGCATGATGCATTAATGAAAATCATCTGTGACGTGTGAATGTGCACAAGGAGAATTAACACTATAATGTTAGTTCTAATCACACAGAAGAGGTTTCACACACACAGCAGGGCAGGCTAAACTTTTTGACAGCAGACCACATACTAGATGAAAAATTGAGTCTTGGAGGAGGCTGGGCTGTTTTGCCAACAAGCCGGCAATCCATCAATTAAACCTCTGTGAAACATCTTCCCTAATTCACTTTTCATGCCTGTAGGAACAGTTTTTTTTTTTTTACCCCAGGATTAAATTTCGCCAATGGCCCCTAAATGTATTTGGACAGCTAAGTCACACTTAAAAACTGATTCCATTGCATTTAGATTGCAAAATATCAAAAACATTTTATTAAAATGTTAAAATATGGCATTTTATATTGAAGAAACATGCACAAGCAGACTCTTTCTCATAGTCAAATATTTGCGGAGCATGTTTGTAGTTAATACGATGCTTGTGAATTTAAGAAGAGAACTGACTTCATACCTCCACTGAATATCACCCTGGGACCAATTAGATGTGTAACTACAAAATGGCTCAAAAAGCACTAGTTCTAAGAAAAGCTTAAGCAGCATTTGTTTACAGATGCCACTTGGCTTGATATTTTATTCGAAGCCCTGCACAAGACATGTTTATTGAAATTGTGGCTTAAAACTACTTAAAAAGTTGTACCAATCCATTCCCTCATTTCTTCAGGACTTTTTATTTCAGAATATTCATAACCTTCAAAATATTTTCTTTTGTGTTCCTCAGATGAAACAAAGTCATACAGGTTTGAAACGACAGAATTTTTATTTTTCTGTGCCTTTCAGGGATCAGATTTACTGACAGCCTAATTTACCAACAGCAAACCCTCTTTTGCCGTTAAAAACCTACTGCCAGAAATTACGTTTTGAACATAGATATATGGCTTTGATTGTTATTTTTCAAAAGCATTCATGAATTACATCCATTTAAGCTCGGATAGTGCATTTTCATGTCTAAGTAAGTTATGTTCCAAATTTGAAGTTGATATGAAAAAAAAAAAAGTTTTTGTTTAAATGCTATATCATAAATAACAACTGGGTGACTCCCAAACAACATTTTACGTACTTACTTACTTCATTTATTTATTTATTTATTTTCCTGTAACAAATTTATACATTTCTGTCACGATTTTACTTCTATCACAAAATAGTCACCAATGGAACCTTGAGACTCTGACCTTTGCAGAGATATGTGATTTGTCAAGATTAGGAGTTTTGATTATAAAATATTGTAGTAAATTTTGTAATATGACACTTGCCACCTCCCACTAGGGGGAGGAGCTATCTAAAAGGTTTTTAAGTACCATTTCTATGCTATAGCAATGTTTGCTTTCAAAAAGATGAATGGTTTTCACGGGATGAATTTTGAATGTTTAAGCTTTTGAATGATATCTAATTTAGGATGAATACTAAAACATGTGATAGGGGAAAAAAGGCAATTAAAAAAGTGCCAAGCAGCGGGACCCTGACAGTTAATAGGTTAAATTAATCAGGAAAGCTGATTTACTATAGTTTCAGGCAGTCAATTTACTAGTGTTTGCTGCATTATGTAATGTTTAAAAAAAGCATGTCTTAACCCATTTTGCGATAGACATGGCTGCGATAGTTGCTAATTTGTGCTGCTCTTGGTTTATTATGTTGGTATTTATGGAAATTATCTGGCTGAGTCTGTATTCTTTCGTTTGTTCATTCTCAGTAGATCACCAGAAGAATTTTCCACTCCCATCTGCACTACTATGGGATTGTGGTCTCATGCTAATTTGCCCTGTTTAGTAAATTTAGTCCTAATTCTCGTTTTTGGACCACCGTATGTCCAAGTTATGTTTCTTTGTCTGAAAGTGTTATTCAAGCAGCGACATGGCTGTTATACATCTGGAGGTTGTCACAGAGGGTATACGTATATAAGGGAGGATGGCTCGGATATGTGTGTACGACAGGGTGCCGATCATGAGCGTAGGGGTCAGACGTGGTGACATCTCTGGGAATGTATGCTGATGTATGCCAGGTCAAAGTCAGGAGGGCTCAACATGGAAGATAAGATTTGCAGGCTGAAACAAACTTTCACAGTCACACGAACACAGGCAGACGTCAACAGTTTTAATTGTACTGCTTTGTTTTTCATTCAAAATGACAGTAATTATAGGGAGAGTTCACTGAGTAATTAAAGTTCTGTCATTTACTCACCCTCATGCCAATCCAAACCCATATGGAATTTGTTCTCCTGTGGAACACTAATGTAGAAATTTTGAAGAACATTCACACTGCTCTTTTCCAGGCAATGAAAGCAACAGTGACCATGGGCTGCCAAGCTCCAAAAATAGCAAAAAAGCATGATAAAAAAAGAAGATATAAGCAGTCCAGATGACTGTACTATATTCCAAATCAAACGACAACTGTGTGTGAGGAACAGACTGAAATATATGTCATTATTCAATGAAAAGGTCTGGTGTAGCTTTGACATCTCCTGTGTGTAGATTTATATCTGGTACATCAAGAACAGGTTTGAATATGTGGAAGATTTTCAGTGAATAATGTATTTTTGGACTGATTAAACAGATGAATATATCATATAGACTACTTGCATGGTACTAATTAAGAATTTGTTCCCTCATTTTGCTTAAATTGTGGCTAAGTTGTTCCCTCATTTCTTCAGAATATTCTTCAGAATATTCCTAGTTTCTTCAGAATTTTCATATTCTTCAAAATATCTTCTTTTGTGTTCCACAGAAGAAAGACAGTCATACAGAAAAAGAAGAAGAAATGTTGAAGAATGTTCACGTTGCTCTTTTCCCGGCAATGAAAGCAAACAGTGACCATGGGTTACCAAATTCCAAAATAATGGCAAAAAAAAATCATGATAAAACAAAAAGTAGTCCATATGACTTTTACACTATATTCCAAATCAAAGGATCATTTTGTATCATGAACAGGTTGTATTTAAAACAATATATTCAAATGTACCAATTTGAATACATACAAGATTTTCAGTGAATAATGTATTTGTTGGCCTGTTCCACAAATGTATATATCATATAGACTACATTTATGGCACTAATTAAGCATTTGATCCATAGTTTTACTTAAATTGTGGCCAAGTTGTAATAAATTGTTCCCTCGTTTCTTCAGCATATTCATATTTTTCAAAATACATTCTTTTGTCTTCCAAAGAAAAAAGAAAGTCATACAGGTTTGGAACGGCATGGAAGTGACTAAACAATGACAGAAAAAAGGAGAAATTGATGACAAAAGTAGTAATTTTGAAGAGCGTTTATAAGTAAACAGTGAACGTGGGTAGTCAAGCTCCAAAAACTGCATAACAAAAAAGTGCAATAAAAGAAAAAAAAAAGTTCATATGATTTGTGCACTATTTGATTTTTTTTTTCCCAAATAAAATGCTAATTTTGTGTAAGGAACAGACCAAAATATATGCCATTATTTAATGAAAATCTAGATGAAAAAACAAAATCTGATTTGTGTATATTCAAGACACGTCATGGCAGGTGATGTACCAAGTTTGAATACATGGATACACTGAATACCAGTTCCTCAGATGGATATATCATATAAACTAATTTTATTGTACTTTAATGTTTATTTATTTATTGATTGGTTGATTGATTGATTGACTGACTGACTGACTGACTGACTGACTGACTGACTGACTGACTGATTGATTGATTGATTGATTGATTGATTGAGCTTTGTAGCACCACTTTCATTACTTGGTGAAGATCAATAAAAACATTCTTCAAAACAAATACATGAAAAAAAGAAAGACAGAATGTTAAGTTTGAACAACATCAGGAAGAGTAAAAGAGGGATTTTTAAACTATCCCTTTAAGACAAAACGAAATCTGTCATATTCAAACTATATTTTTATGCATGTATACAGACAGCATAGTCTGTCACATAAAGGCCCTGCTATGAATCAGTGTATTTTTTACACATACATGTGTAGTTCCTAAAGAGTTCAGTCATACAGTCACTATTAATCTCTCTTATGTAATCTTTTCAGCGTGGTTTTCAAGCAATTTTCAAGTCTCCACAAATATTCGCAGGACAGCTACCCTCTCCCAGGTCTCTCATTCACTCACACTCAGAGTTTTTCTCTCGTGTAGATAAAGACCCACTGGAGACTGTCACTTTGGTGTCTGCCTTTTAAATCATTTGTAGCGTTTGGCCCTGAAAGAGAAGCTCCTGCTCATGGAGAAGCTCATGGGAGGATTTCAAAAGCAGAGCAATGTTCCCAGAAAACATGGCAGGAATTTGGCTGCAGGGCAGATGGGTATCCTTTCAGAGTGAAGGTGGAATCTGTCTCGTGGGACTCAGCCGTGCCAGTTTTATGACGGCAGAGAGAAAGACAGCGAGAGAAAGCAAAAGAGAAAAGTGCAAATGTAAACAAAATAGCGATAGAATTGAGAGAGAAGCGCTGTGCTGTTTGTTTGCCGATTAAAAGTACAGAGAATTGTTTCGCCACTGAGGAACAGAATACGTCTGTGTGATGTTTGCCGAAGCAAACAAACAAACAACAAGGTTTTTTTTGTGTTTCTTTTTAAGTCTACAGCTAAAACGTGTGAAAACACTCACACACAAGCCTCCGAGCTCCCAGAACTAAGCTAAGCACTCAAAAAGACATAATTCCCCACAGAAATGCTAGTTTTCACTATAAAAAAGAAAGTTCTGTCATTATTTAGTGAACCTCGTGTTGTTCCAAAACACTGTGACTTTTTTTGCAGGATATTTTGTAGAATGCCCAGGCTGTTCTTTGACAAATGAAAGTATGTAGTGGCCGTCAAGCTCCAAAAGGAACAAAAAAGCACCATAAAAGGGGTCAGTATGAATCATGGGCTCATATTCCAAATCTTCTGAAGCCATACTGCAGACCTGAAAAGTCATATGGACTATGCACTTTTATGGTGCTTTTTTGAAGCTTGAGAGCTTCTGGTTAATGTATACTTTCAGTATATGGAAAAGGGCAGTGGAATGACATGAAGTCAGTATATGATGACAGAATGCTCATATTTAGGTAAAATATTCCATTAAAATGCATTTCTGAGTAAATAATCTCTGTCAAAAAAAGCTAAATGCACTTGTACCATAGTTCAGATCTTAAAAGTATATTTTTAATAACAGTACTTCTGTCATGACAACTCTTGGGATTGGCATGGTAATATACATGACAATTTTAATGTATTTGGTCATGGCGGCAGAGCAAGTACTGAGACTTGCTACTGCCAATACAACCACAACATGCTTCTGTGAGCATGTAAGAAATATTTCTGCTGCAAATACATGAAATAATCGTAGCAGATCTATACAGGTGGAGCTGGGGAAGGTGGAGTGTTTCTGAAGCAAGCTGCAACTGCTACGGCAGTACTAGTCATGTATCTGAATGTTGAGCAGCGAGCTCATTGGCTACCAATACAGGAGAGAACCAATCAGCTGTGCCATGTGATAATGATGTCATTAGGTCAGATTGAGTTAGACCTATCGGACTGCGCCATCTAGAGTTTCATGCCAGAACTCTGTATTTGCAGAATAATATATAATATTACTGAAATAAAAGGCCTTAAAAGTGCACTTTGCAATAATGTCAAAAAGCACTGTAAAGATAATTACTTTAATACACTTTCATGCAATTACATGTCCAAAAACTTACATTGAGTTCACACTTAAGTATATATATACGATATATATATTAATATATAATATATAAGTATATTATTACCAAAATAAATACACTTTAGAGGTACTCTAAAGTATACTTCTTTTTCATAAGCAGGGCCGTCCTTAGAGGGTGCAACTGGTAACACCGGGCCCCGCTCCCTACCTCACACCGGGCCCTATTCACAAGGGTATACAACAGTTCCCTGGTCTTAAATCAGTAATCAACAATATAAGCATTTACTGATACACTTTCAAACGTTCTTACGGTGGGAAGTTTAAGGTCTCTCCCAAGGCCAGAACTGCTAAACAAACATATGTTAATTGCTAACACTGACATATGACCTCATTCTACTTTAAAAAGGTGTGTCTTTAAAAATACAATAGACACTTTCTGATAAGCATAGTGGACTTTGGATGAAAGACAAATATTAACATAGTCTATTAGGATGTGAAAACGGCTAACACCCAGTTAGAGGAGACAGTCATCTTTGATAAAACATACAGCTGTGAAAGTGTTTGAGTGCTTTTAGCCCATTGCTAGGTGTTAGGGTTAAAGGGTTAGTTCACCCAAAAATGAAAATTCTGTCATTAATTACTCACCCTCGTGTAGTTCCAAACCTGTAAGACCTTCGTTCATCTTCGGAACACAATTTAAGATATTTTTGATGAAATCTGAGGGTTCTCTGACCCTCCCATAGACAGCAAGGTAACTTCCACGTTCAAGGTCCAGAAAAGTACCAAGATGATCGACAAAGTAGTCCGTGTGACATCAGTGGTTCAACTGTAAAGTTACGAAGCTACGAGAAAACTTTTTTGCGCAAAGAAAACAAAAATAACGACTTTATTCCACATTTTCATCTCTACTGCGTCACCTGTGGACGCACATTCCCGACAGTATCATGACGCGAGCGTGTGGCGGCGCTGACCCAGATCCGGCGTAATGACGTCATCACACCGAATCTGGGTCAGCGCCGCCACACGCGAAAATGTGGAATAAAGTCGTTATTTTTGTAACTACCACGTTCAAGGTACTTTTCTGGACTTTGAACGTGATAGTTACCTTGCTGTCTATGGGAGGGTCAGAGAGCCCTCAGATTTCATCAACAATATCTTAAATTGTGCTCCGAAGATGAACGAAGGTCAAACGGGTTTGGAACAACACAAGGGTGATTAATTAATGACAGATTTTTCATTTTTGGGTGAACTAACCCTTTAACCCTGATGTGTTGCTCCCTTCCACTCGCTATGTTATTCTGGTGGCTCTAGTCATTTGTGAAAAAGTATACTTTTAAAAAGAGTACTTATGAAAATATTGTATATTAATTTATTATTATAAGAACATTAAAAAAAGAGCAAACTGAATGTAATGTTTTCAGATTTATTTGCAATTAAATGAAAATAGTTTAAATATATATATTAAATGCATTTAGCTAAACTCCAGATTGCTTTTTTTGACCCATTTCAGTAGGACTTAAGTGCATCTTTATATGTAATTTCATAATTACTTGTATTGTCTTTTAAATGTGGTTAAAGTGTACTGTCAAATATACTGACAAACATTTAGGCTAAACTAAAATAATCTTCAATGTCATTTATATTGACACTTGTAGGCCATGTGTTTAAAATGATTGGTAATTACACATTTGTAATTTTACATTTTAAATGTAACAGAATAACACTCTACAGTTAAAATTACAATCAAGTACTTTACATATGCTTTAGTATTTAAGTCAACACATCAAAATAAGTGTACTTTAAAGCATGGCAAAAGATAAGTAACTTTAGTAGAACTTAAAAGTAGAACTTTGAATTTGACATTATTACAAAGTGCACTTTTTAAAAGCATACTTACAGTTTTTTACGATTGCTTAAACACAATTTTGAAAACAGGGCCCGGTTTGTCAAAACACTACACACAATTAACACAACCCTACACAACCCTACACCAAAGTAGCACAACACTTCAGATCATTTGCAAACTGGAACACTTTTGTCAAAACTATACACAACTTTATAAAAACAATATTTTGTTACCATACGAAACACACACATTTCATATGACTTTAATCTTTTTGAACCAGTTACACACTGCTGTTGCTAACCTAAAACACTTTTAAGCAAGTCTAATTCTCAGTGATTAGAGTACTGTAAATTAAGTACACAGAGAAAGTGCAACTATACAATAGTTCACCAAACACTACACAAGACCAATGCTGCAGACTGACGAAAATATCATTGATTTCTCTCCATATACCCAAATCAGTCAACATGGAGAATCACAACAAAACATGTCCCAGTTGTCATGCTACTACAGTAGTGTGCATAACACTGTTAGCTCAGCAAACAACAGACAAACGTAAAATACTGTATCCAGTACAGGTTACAATTACAGTAAA
>NW_015552532.1:65096-75043 GCF_001515605.1 Sinocyclocheilus anshuiensis
TATTTGAAGTACACTTGAAGTGCTTTTAAGTTTCACCCATTTTGCCGCCTTTTGAGGTTGTATTCAGGTCTGTAGCATAAACGTGTAGGATGCGTTACACACACCAGAGTTTACTTAAAAAAAAAATACTAACCACAAGTTTGAGCAATGATAATGTGCCTTAACAAGCACAACTAATAATATCTACTGTCTTCTGAACAGACTCCCATGGGGAGTACTTGCAGCGTTCAGACTGCATATGGTGTTGGGCTGGTGGACATATTTGTTAAGGGAACTGCGTGGGTTGTTGAACCATTTGCCGGGGGGAGGGGTCTTGAAATGTGCCGCGTGTTCACAAATGTTATCCACTGTACGGTTTGTCACAGCATCAGGTCCTTCTCTATGGAAATCAATGTTCCGCTGGGAACTAATCGGCTTGCTGAGGACAGGTCTTGGGTTCTTTGATGTAGCACACAGCCCTCCAAAACTGTTTATTCCCAGTTACCAGTGTAAAGTCAGCCTTAGTGAATGTGTAAAAGAAAAAGTGAATTCTGCGTCAGAGGTGAAAGTGTTTGTGGTCGTAAACTATGAACCATTTTAACTTTGCATGACCCAATTACATCAGCTAGCAGGCTCTCATTTCTACAGAACTGTCATAATTACTGCATTTTTAGTGCTGATAAGAGTGTGCGCTTGTGTTCGGGAGATCTGTCTCACATGTGTGTGACGTATATGTGTGTGTACGCAGCCAATATTTTAACAGGCGGTTTCTATTAACACTTTCAATCAGAAACACACTTGACCCGATTTACGGCAAGCCTTCCCACATCATTCAGAACACATGCTTGATATCGCGCCCCTGTCCTTACCTAAGCCTGAACCTCCCACGGGGCCGGTGCTTTTCCGTTAGATAACTGGGTTTTCAGTATGCAATGACTTCTCAAGGTTAATCTATCCCAGCATCCCCTTCTCACCCTGTAAACTTTGCAAAATCTGTCATTCTGCAAGTCATTGTCATAATCGAGTCAGAGAAAGAAGGCAACCCCTGCTCTGCGCTGTATCTTTCTTAATAACTTTAGACGTCCAGGAAATATTTAAGGCTCTACATGTTGTAACAATTCATCTGGGGTCTCTTCCGATAAATTGAAAGCAGAAAGCCATGCTATTTAAAGTCATATGATGCAATTAAAATTTTTCCTTTCTCTTTGGAGTGTTACAAGCTCTTGGTGCATAAAGAAAATCTGTAAAGTTGCAAAGACTAAAGTCTCAAATCCAAAGAGATATTCTTTATAAAAGTTAAGAGTCAACCACGCCTACCTAAAACGGCTCGTTCTAACACGCCCCCACATGTCTACGTCATGATGTGGGAAGATTTGCATAACGCCGCCCAACTGTTTACGCAAATAAAGAAAGAATAACTTTGATTCTCGCTGTAGTATTGATGCTGCCGCCGCCATGTTGTGGAAACACTGTGTGTTTTGTTGTGAAAGCGAAACTACTTTGTTTGCTCTTCCAAAAGAGGACACAACTAGAAATCAGTGGTTAAGTTGTATTTACAACACTGGTCCAGAACAGTTCATCCCAAATATTCCTGTTTCCTGATCCTGGTAGAATAGACTACAATGCCGGCTGTTCTGACTCACAGACTGGAGCAGTGTAGAGTAGCGCTTGTTGTTTGTCGTTTCCACGATCACAAATGCAGACATGGTTTTATGTTTACGCAGTGCGATACGCAACACAACGCGTAAAAAGACAGTATAAGTCATTATAATCAGTAATTATGTCCCCACTGGATGCTACAAATGCCTCGCTTGTAATGGGTTTTATTGTTTTTGTCTCTCTTTTGGCACCGGGACACGGCATCACAGTATGGTAAGGGGCGTAACATTTCCGTCACACTTTTGAGGTATTCGGCCAATCACAATGCACTGGATAGCTGGCCAATCAGAGCACAATGTTCTTTTTAGCAACGTCATATGACCCCTTTAAGCTAGTCACCAGCTACACGCAACATTTTCCATTGAAGAAAGTGTCGAAGAGTTAAATTTGTAATGGTAGTGATCTTGAACTCATTTTTATCCAGTTTTGCAGTTCAACTGGCTAAAGAAGCAGTCATGTTCATGTACACTGCATTTCTCAGTTTGAATGTGAATGAAAATGTGTAACTGATTACAGGTAATCTGGATTAAGTAATCAAATTCCAAATATTAAGTACTAGATTATATTACATTTTAAAGTGCTCATAATCAGATTACAATTACTTTTTTATAGATTACATATTATTTACACAATGGCAGTAAATTGTTCATAATGTATTGATTCACTCTAATTCTTTTTTTCTCGAAAAAAAATCCTACCTCATATACCTCTTATAAACATTTAGAAAGTCTTCCAGTTTTATGGAACTGCTTGCACCAGCCTCTAGTCAGGTGACTATAATTACACAGAAAATATAGAGGCCACATAATTAGTTTTACAACAATAATTATTATTAGCTTTTCATCACTTCACAATCCCCCTGCAGTTCTTTCAGCAACCCCAGTTTGGGAAACCTAGGAGTTTAATGTAATTTTTGATGTTGATAACAAAGAATGGAAAATATTTTCTTAGGTTAGGTCAGAAATAATCTAAAAGTAATCAAAAAGTACTCAAAGAATACATGATATAATATGTGTAATCCAACCGATTATGTTACAAACTACAATTTTTCGTTATGTAATTTGTAATCAGTAATGGACTACAATTTGTGCGTAATCTACAGGCACACATACTTGGTCTGTAGAAACTGCACAGCAGTGACTAAGTTTAGAATAAAGTCGTAAATTGCTTCTTGTTAGGTTAGTGTGCTTGGTAAATAATCACAAATTAATTGGTGCAAGTATTATGCTTATTGGATAATGTAGCTTTAAAGTGGTTTATTATATGCTGTTATGCATGAGCTTCATATGTAAAACGTGCATGAGCCATGTTCTAAAATACAGGTGAAGTTCAGGGCAGATCATAAATTCTTCCCCTTATATAACATCCATAAAGTTTAAACTTTACCAGGTGGCCTGCATGAATATAGATCAAATTTTACATCTTGCCCCAGATTTAAATGAAAGCTGATTAATAAAGGCATTCATTTGTATTGACGCTAATCTATTTATGCTGATGCATCCGCAAGCCGGTGATTACATTTACTTAACATTTACCGCAATGATGTTTTTATATAAAATCCTATTTATTAACGTCAAATACTTCCCATGAATTGGGCGTAGATGTATGAGGTGGTCATCAGAGATGGATGCTTTACTAGACTCGTAAGCACGGGGTAATAGCGGTTTAAGAGCTGGTGTAATTTGTCACCTTAGTTTGTTCTCTTGGTAGTAAAGTACACCAGCAAGGACAAGCAAAGATCCACGGGAACCTCTTGGCGGGCAGCCAAGGCTGGGACGCCAACACAAGGGGTTATAAAATAGGAGGCCGCCTTCCATCATCAATCATTTTTAGGGCTGCCAGGAGAGTGATTGTATGTAGTGTGTTACAACATATTCAAGCAGATGGGCTCCTGAACATATATGGACAAGAACATCACTATAAATACATCTGCCATGGTTAGTTCCATAAACTCTCATTTGTTTATACAGGCACGGATCGAGCTGGTAATGCATTGGACAACTGAAAAAAGAAAGAAAAGTGAAACAGATGTTAAGTTGATGAAAGGAATTTATGAACTGCGTGGCTTTGCACGTGACAACCCCACCCCCTGATTGTTGCAGCCGTGCATTTAAAAATATATATATATATTTTATACATTTTCATCATTCAGTGTAACCATTATTTTTTAATCTTTTTTTTTTATCATATAAAATAATACATTTTGAGTGAATACACATCATGTGGATGTACACTTTCATCATTACTAATAACATTTTGAATATATATTAATATATATTTTTAATTATTTTATTTTTGGAGTCGCTCCACATGACATATAATTTATTGGCATAAATTAAACTTGATGTCATAAAAAAGTTCAAAATATTACTTTTTTTTCTTTTTTTTTTACCATATAAAATAATACATTTTGAGTGAATACACATCATGTGGATGTACACTTTCATCATTACTAATAACATTTTGAATATATATTAATATATATTTTTAATTATTTTATTTTTGGAGTCGCTCCACATGACATATAATTTATTGGCATAAATTAAACTTGATGTCATAAAAAAGTTCAAAATATTACAAACAAAGGTCTGCAGAGGTCCTCTATATGATATCCTTTCCTGTTTTGTTTTTGTTTTGTTTTGTTTTGTTGGTTGCAATATGTCACTTTGATTTGGCAGACAAAAGTTTTTTCTTTTCTTTTGTAATTTAATAGTAGTGAAGCAGTTTTGTTATTTTATAAGCAAAAATAATATACGTCAAACTACCTAATCTGGTTTTAATATAGCTTTTTCAAAATCTTCACTTTATTATCAGGACAATTGTATCATCCTGACATTTTGACTTTATGCCCCCCCAAAAAAATAAAAAATACAAATAATAATAATAATAATACAAATTAATTTTAACATGTGTATTAAAGTTATTGTATGAATTGCATTTTTACGCAATTTTGAATAAATTAATACAACAAATACATTTTGTTTCTTTTTTGAAATAAAAAATGTAGAAGTTGTTGATAAATCAATCAATCAATCAATGAAGAAAAGAAAAAGAAAAGAAAAGAAAAGAAAAGAAAAGAAAAGAAAAGAAAAGAAAAGAAAAGAAAAGAAAGAAAAGAAAAAGAAAAGAAAAGAAAAGAAAAGAAAAAAGAAAAGAAAAGAAAAGAAATCTCAGATTTTCAGTGTGGTCTTTTGCACTTCACAGTTTCATATTTTTTTGTGGCAGATGGACCTATCCATGATTAAAGGACATGAGATGACCACAAAAGTGTGGTGCGGTGTGGCCCACTGATAATGGAGTGCATGCAAACACCGGTTTGCAAATTAAATGAGTCTCGTAAGATTTTTTCGTGGCCAACATTTTAGTGGCTGGGACAGCATGACATTATTCAATACAAATGAAGCAAGCAGGGGTACATCGCTGGTAACATGAAGCAGAACAATTGCTGCACTCTCACTGAATAAATTGTGTGCAAGAATAAAGTCTGCCAGCGGCTTCAGAATCTCTTTTTAATACAGCGGGACCTGAGAATGGGTCAACCTGCCTGTATTAAATACAGCTTAACATTTTTGACCAGGAAGCACCATGTCCACCAGAGCTGTTAATTTCTCGTTATGTCAGGTGAAAGGTTTATTTTTTAATTTTTTTTAAAGCTCATACAGTTCACTTACTATAGTATTCAGATAAAAAACAGGTATAAGAAACACTGACTCAACTTTGTTGACTACTCCTTTACAAATGCTGGATGAGTAATTTGCATTTACAAATGTATACAACTCAGAAAGTACCAAGAACAATAAGGTGATATGTGAAGATATTTAGGATACATTTACAGAACAACAATGTACTAAAAGCGGAAAAGTTTTGCCTTTACATTTTTGAAAAGTTTAGCGCACAGACAACAACATTGTCAAAAAAAAATAAATAAATAAAAATAAAAAATCCCCTGGATCAGCGAAAAAAAAAACTAAAAACACTGTATTATTTATGCCAGGCCAGTAGTTGGCAACGTCACTATATAAAGAAACACTATACGTCTGAGTACATACACATTCCTATAAAGTGAACACTTAATAGGCATGCTCATGAGATCACAGTTATTACAAATTTTACATGTTTATAGTTTACACAGAGACAATAACGGTATTGTTTACAGGCCCCCAAAATGATATTGACATGTAAATTAATGACTAAAACACATAAAAACTATTCCAGTTTTAATTGAAAATGATGCTGTTAGTTTCTATTTTAAAAAATGCATGAAACTAGTTAGAGCTGTGGTGTAGTTGTTCACAACACTTGCGTTGACACATTGAGCTGTGGTGCTCATGCAGACTTTAAGAGTTTGAGTCCAGCTTGTATGTTATGTAATTTCCCATTCCCTTCCTGTACATTGAAAACTCTCAGTGTCAAATAAAAATGATAATAGTAAATAAAAATGCGTACAACTTTTTAAAGATAAAGTGTGTAAATCCAAACAGAATTGTAAAAAAATAATGTCTGTTTTCAAACAGGCTTCCAAAACACTCCCCCATCTGCCATTGGTCGAAAAAACAGATGACCCCGCCCCAAACTCACACCATTGGCTGAGCCAGTGTTGCTATGCTGGGACAAGCGGGATGATAAAACAAACAGAACAATGTTTTGATAGCAAACCAGAGTTTAAACTTTTTTTTTAATTAATCAAATAGCTTACGTTTAATATGTCTCTGCATATTAAACTCAGTTTGAAGAATATATTTTAATATCCAAAAACATTACACACATCAGTTACAAGTATAATAGGACTAATACAATGACAGTGTAGTGTACCTTGGAAATGCTTAGCAAAGCAAACCAAGGACACTACATCACCTAGATATCCTGAAACCTGATGTCCTCATGGTGTAAGCCCTTATGTAATCCAGAAATATGTGTCTACAAACACATTAGCGTGTAGCCCGGCTTGAATAACACACTGTTTGGCCCTTTGAGGTATCGCTCATTCTTAACAATGGAGAGTGTCAACATTCCCTGGAAAACACTGTCATAGTTCAACAATTCCCATCACGTGATGCTCAAAAACAGGATAACTTTACTTAACTAACAACATCATCAAAGCAGTAGAGGACTTGGGTTCACCTCAATAAAAAATTACTACATTTTCCTATTCCTCTGCTGTGTGACCTTCTAGAGAAAAGGTTATGGGACAAACCGCTCTCTGTTAGCGTGTCCCTTTGTTTTGCAGCTTGCTGCAGTAACTACATTCATTCTAAGCCTTCAGGAAGTTTTTTTTTTTTTACGGTTATAACTGTGGAAAAGTTGGCTCCCGTCAAAGCCTGACTATCCTTATCCTCACCTGTTTAATCAGGCCAGATTCTTACAAAGCTCATTCCGATGCATCCAAAATACAGACTGCAAATGTTGTCCCTTGTTTGGAATTGCAAAGGGCTCCACTTAAACCATTTGCCTTTGCACTATTTTTTTCCTGCAAGCCTGGTCATTAACCTTTGCAAAAATCGAGTTTGGATTTGATAAACGGGACAGTATAATGTGGTTCGGCCTCCAAAAGTGGATTAGGCAACTCGGCCCTTTATCAACAAGGATGGGAATCATGGAGAGAGAATAAACTAGGCAGACAGAATGAGGTAAACAGTATATGGGTCAGGAAGACACTGTTCCTGCTCATTATTTAACATGGTTTCACTGTTGCTTCTCCGGACTCGATCTGCTTGCATCTTATTGACTGCATAAATTATAGTCGGTGGCAGTTGTTCTTACAGAGTTCTCTCATTACAAGTCAGTCTTCCTCCGAGTCTTCCTTGGCTGTATCGATCCTTCAGATAACTAGCAAGTGCACCACCTTTCTGTTTAACCCAAAAGTGGCTAATTTTCCCAGTGAAGCGTTGTCAGATAGAGGCAGATTCAATTCCTGACTTTCGAACCACAGCGTGGAATGCTTTGAGATTCTTTCATAGTCATTATGGTCTGTAGGATGGAAAGTCAGTTTGTATTCGGTCCTCTGGCTGCACTAAGTTCTCCATCAATTGAGTGGAAAGTTGAGGTACTTGAATCCACTGAATGGCCAAACCGGGAGTGTTTCTCTCAGGTCCCTTTAGGTGAAAACAATCTCATTGTGATGCATGGGATGCGTCGGATTAACTTTTCTCTTTGACTGTTACTGTGTAATTGCACAACCAAGTTATCATTCATATGGGGGGCCTTCAAGTTAAAGAAAGAATAATAAATCAGAAAAATGTGCATTTCTTTTTATTTAAACCCTTTTAAAGAGATTTAATGAGCATTGATATGACCATTGGATTCCAGCCAACGATGGACTTGAAACATTCCTGCCTCGCTTGTCTATGACACATAAAAATTTATGTAATGCTTCAATATGCTTTTAAATCGACTCTTGGAGATAATCTCTATTTTGATTGCTGCTATTCACCGCTACCTCGATATGCATGCATGTTTGGAGGTTACAGAACGCTATCACTCACAATCATTTTTCTGTGGACTCATAATGCAATTACCTTTCATACAGCTCACTGGCAATAAAGCAGAAATATTCATGCAAATCGCACAATTCATCTCAGATACATTAAGCCGCTTGAGAGCCGTCAAAAATGCAGCGCCGTTTCCCCTTAAAGTGGCCTCTGGCAGCGAAAATAAGGGAGAGTCTTTAAAATTGTCACGAATCACCAGCTATTCTCCTCTCTCACTTTACAGAAAGACAATGTATATGGATCACAGAGAGTCAGGTCCACTTAAAAAGCCCTGGTTGCATTGTTGGGAGTGCTGTCATTACTTTACCGAGGCACAGCTCGAGAGAATAGTAAAAGAAATAGGGTACGAGGGGAGGGAGAGATGAAAGCAGAGAGCATGTCTCAGGGTCAGCTTTCAAAGAGCATCTCTTCAAATGTTATCCTCGGCCATTTCACCATCATTATCGGCCCTTTAATCACTGGAAACGGACCAAAAAATATCCATATATTAGGACTTATGAAGTTAGACCTCAACAAAGAACTTGTTGGGATCTGGATCACTCACAAAGAACCTTACGATTCTATGCATTTTGAGTGGAACTCAAACTTAACCTTTAAAATTAAATATAAGTAGGGTTATTGTGCTTCCTTTCAAATCAGATGTGGGATATTTCTATGTACTTTTTGGAGTGTCAGATTTATGACAGGTGAATGATAGATTTAATTAAAATAGGTGTTGAAAAATCACACCCACCATTTTGGGCTGAATCCAAAAATCACATATTTCTCTACTATATTGTAGGCGAAAACCAAGATTAGTATGTCCAAATTCACAGTATCCATAAAAGAGTAGACAAAAAGTACCCAGACTTACTACTTCTGGTGAGATTCTGAAGTGTGCATACGATAGACACTTTACTATCCCATAAGGCCAAGGGAGAGTATTTGTGAAAGGTAGTAAAGCGACAACGGACGCTAGTAGGTCCCTTGATAATGACAACATGGCAAATGTAGTATGTCCAGATTACATGCATTCGTACTAGGGTTGTCAACATTAACGCGTTAACACATGCGATTAATTTTACAATCCTTAACGCAATTAAATAAATAATTTAACGCATTTCAAGCAAAATTACTGAAGCACAATTTCTATTCTAACCCTTTAACCCGTTGCGTTTTCAGTGAATTATTCATTCCAGTGTGTTTCGCTTTTAAACACGAGCTCTGTCATATTCTGTGCTTGTCTCCGAAGAGACAAGCACTGTGTGGAGTACAGACTGAACGGATTGTCAACACATCCCACCGCTGTATGGCCAGATGAGACGCGACTGGATAACCAGTGTCTCGCTAGTAAAGTTTTGATGGATGAAGACTGCAATCAATGTAAAGATGATTGCGGTGCCGTACAGGAGTTGTACAGTAAGCACGCGTTAATCCGTTATAATAATGCGTGCATGAGTGCTCTTGACGCACTGATTGCACATTGTATTTATACACAGGCATACACAGGCATCCTTCGGAAATGTCTGAGAAGCAAAAATAGACCGTCCTTCGGATGAGACGTTAAACCGAGGTCCTGACTCTCAGTGGTCATTAAAAATCCCATGGCACTTCTCGTAAAGAGTAGGGGTGTAACCCCGGTGTCCTGGCCAAATTGCCCCCCTGGCCTTTGTCAATCATGGCCTCCTAATAATCCCCAACCACTTGATTGGCTCTATGACTCTCTCTCCTCTCCACCTGTAGCTGGTGTGTGGTGAGCGCACTGGCGCCGCTGTCCTGTGGCTGCCGTCGCATCATCCAAGTGGATGCTGCACACTGGTGGTGGTTGAGGAGAGACCCCCC
>NW_015552532.1:75536-76555 GCF_001515605.1 Sinocyclocheilus anshuiensis
CTGTGTAGTAAATGCTGCTCCATCTGAAAGCATGTGAAAATACCACATTTAATAACATGTTTTTACTCCAAACTCACTCGAGTGTTTGAAATAAATCCTTCTGTGAGATGATGTGGCTTCTTACACAGAATAAGGCACACAACATATTTCATAGTATTTAAGCAGTGATAAAGGCATTGCATTATAAATATACTTTATTTTAATGAAAATTGCAATAAGAACTCAGATAAACCGTATATTGCCATAGTCGTGTGTTTATTAGTCACGGTGAATAAATGAAAGCAGTTAAATCTTCTGTTTATTCAGCAACCGCTATAGGGATTTCCTGAATTTCTTTTGCGGGGTGTATTTGGAGTTTCCAAGCGAGAGCGCCCTCTGGCTATCGGATGGAGATTTACTACTGATCACAGAACCGTGCTTCACTGAAAGATACGCATGACAATCGCAACTTCTGCGTAATCGCGATTTATCGTCTTTGCGATTTAATTTCGATTAATCGTGCAGCCCTACATCAGAGATTGCAGAGAGAACTGAGACTCACGTTGCGTTTTCAGTGAATTATTCCAGTGTGTTTCGCTTTAAAACACGAGCTCTGTCATATTCTGTGATTGTCTCTGAAGAGTGTGAAGTACAGACTGAACAGAATGTCAACACATCCCACCGCTGTATGGCCAGATGAGACGCGACTGGATAACCAGTGTCTCGCTAGTAAAGTTTTGATGGATGAAGACTGCAATCAATGTAAAGATGATTGCGGTGCCGTACAGGAGTTGTACAGTAAGCACGCGTTAATCCGTTATAATAATGCGTGCATGAGTGCTCTTGACGCACTGATTGCACATTGTATTTATACACAGGCATACACAGGCATCCTTCGGAAATGTCTGAGAAGCAAAAATAGACCGTCCTTCGGATGAGACGTTAAACCGAGGTCCTGACTCTCAGTGGTCATTAAAAATCCCATGGCACTTCTCGTAAAGAGTAGGGGTGTAACCCCGGTGTCCTGGCCAAATTGCCCC
>NW_015552532.1:76823-87586 GCF_001515605.1 Sinocyclocheilus anshuiensis
GTGTACTGTAGTAGATATATGCAGTCAGCAGGTGGTTGGTTTAGGTTTTTTTTGGCTAGTCCATGTGGTCCTGTTCGGTATCTCATCTTGGCTTCTCTAAAATGTAAAAAATCTCTTTGCTGTTGCACTGTACACATACTAAACAATTCTGTTTTTTTCTTGTGCTTATATGGGCTCCTTTTATCATTTGGTTCTTTGGTGTCCTTTTGGAGTTTCTAAGTGTCCTTTTTTGGAAAGACATCTACATTTATCTTGTAAAAAAGCTTGCAGACAATACAGATTTTTGAGAATCACCCTTCAGTCTTTTGGTTGACTTTGCTGGATATAGCAAACAATGACAAAATAAACATTTGAAACAAGATAAATGGTCTATGCTTAATTTCATGAAGTGTGTGATTAATTGCGATTAATCACAGAAAAAGGGTGTGATTAATTAGATAAAAAAAATTATCCATTGGCAGCCCTAATTCATACTATATAGAACATTGTTTTTTAGTGTCCGCAAAAGTAAGTCCCTATTCAAAAATAAGTACCTACTCAAGAGTCAAGAGAGTATGCAATTTTGGATGCAGCCTTAGACTCAGTGAACAGTAAAAACAGCCCAATCAGAAATCTAGTCAATCAGAAACATTTTCTGCCTGTCAACCATTTTGCATGTGAATTTTGATGATATTAGGTTTGATGACATGTATTTTAAGTCAGCAAGAAATGGAAATACACCCTATTGATTTTCTAAATGCATCTTAATAATCTTATTGAGAAAGATTTAATCTTTTTTTGACCTTGTAATTCTTCATCAAATTGTCATAACTTGATCTCCCGGTGAAGCGTCAGATGACTTCTCAGGTGACCTATAAGAGACTTCTCCAATTATTTTGGAGAATAATCTGCTTAAACTCCACCCCTTTCTTACAATCAACCAAAGGATAGTCTCACCCTCCATTTTTGATAATCTATTATGCTTGCTTATGTCAAAATACAGAAGAAAAGATATGCCACTACTTCCATTTTGTCGCAACTGGCGTTAGAAAAATTACTGACATGTATAGCGGAAGTAAGCATTTTGTTTTCAGGTGTGCTTATCTGTCTTAGTAAACTTTTGCTTTTTGGTTTTATCATGTAATTTAGTTACTTTGACACATTTAAGCATTGAACTTGCTTGAAAGTTATTTTTTTTTATCATGAACTATTTACATTTCTATATATGCACAATATTTGCATGATTGCATCTTGACTAAATTGGAGTTGTCCAAAATCAAGTGCCATTATTTTGGAATTCCATAGAAGTAGCTGAAAATCCCCACTTTCCAAGTTAAATGGTACATATATTGCTAGTTCCATATTCTGAATCCACAAATCCATTATAAAGTCATGTGTTACATTGAAGATGATTCCACTTCTGCTGTAACTATAGTCTATAGTGCATTAACTCACTCATCAGGCAGCAGAACACTGATAAGAACAAAAGCGAAGTCAGCGAAATCATCTCACCTCATATGCACGCTTTGCCTCTATTCCTAACTCATGCACTTACATCAGTTATGTAAGCATTATGAAAAATTATGATTGTTAAGTCCCATCTGGGAAGTGCTGTTTAGCTTGGCTTACTGAATACAGTACCGCTAGCAACATTGGAATCACACCAAGGTATATTCTATTATGCGTTACACTCCATTATTTTTTTCATATAGAATGTGAGAAGGCAAAAAGTGATGCAGTCCTGCCTTGTTTGATAAAGGTAATTGTCCAAAACCATGTTAAGCAAACACAGATGTGTTTATCACCTTCTTTAGCATGACAACACTGTAATGTTTGCCTAAAAATTAACATCATATTCAATGACAAGCTCCAAAAAAATACTAAAAGTGTATGAAAGTGGCCAATGTGATGTGCATGCTATATTACAAGTCTTCTGGGCTAATAATAGCTGTTTCCATCTTTTGTGAAATATCTTTTGTATTCTGCGGAAGATATAAAGTCGTACAGGTTAAAATCTCATTTACATTTTTTGTTCCATTTAAAACATGTCATGATTTAAACGAGAACCAATGCGTAAATATATTGCTAGTTCCATATTCTGAATCCACAAATCCATTATAAAGTCATGTGTTACATTGAACATGATTCCACTTCTGCTGTAACTATAGTCTATAGTGCATTAACTCACTCATCAGGCAGCAGAACACTGATAAGAACAAAAGCGAAGTCAGCGAAATCATCTCACCTCATATGCACGCTTTGCCTCTATTCCTAACTCATGCACTTACATCAGTTATGTAAGCATTATGAAAAATTATGATTGTTAAGTCCCATCTGGGAAGTGCTGTTTAGCTTGGCTTACTGAATACAGTACCGCTAGCAACATTGGAATCACACCAAGGTATATTCTATTATGCGTTACACTCCATTATTTTTTTCATATAGAATGTGAGAAGGCAAAAAGTGATGCAGTCCTGCCTTGTTTGATAAAGGTAATTGTCCAAAACCATGTTAAGCAAACACAGATGTGTTTATCACCTTCTTTAGCATGACAACACTGTAATGTTTGCCTAAAAATTAACATCATATTCAATGACAAGCTCCAAAAAAATACTAAAAGTGTATGAAAGTGGCCAATGTGATGTGCATGCTATATTACAAGTCTTCTGGGCTAATAATAGCTGTTTCCATCTTTTGTGAAATATCTTTTGTATTCTGCGGAAGATATAAAGTCGTACAGGTTAAAATCTCATTTACATTTTTTGTTCCATTTAAAACATGTCATGATTTAAACGAGAACCAATGCCATTTGACATCAGTGCCATCAAACCTGGCATAACACATCTAAAAGTTGCATTTTTAATTAACCACAAGGGCAAATTAAATTTGTTAGTGTTTTTTTTTTTTACATCAGTTTTTGTTGTATGGAAAAGAGCAGCTTAGACATTCTATCTAATATCTCCCATTGCATTTCACTGCAGAAAGAAAATAATAAAGGGTCAGAGCAAGATGAGCAAATGATTGACAAATGATTCTGAGTGAACTGCTACTTTAAATATCACAGAAACAACTAAAGTGCCTCTCAGTTGTTTTGGCTTTTTTGGCATGCTAGCACACTTTGATCAATGCTCTCTTAGTGCAGGGCTGGAGTCCAAGCTAAAACAGCATGACACATTTAATTGCTGTAATGCTTACAGTGCTACTAGCCTCTCCTGTTACAGTCCTGGCAGCACTGAGTCCTTAAGCCACCTCAATTTCTGGCTTTAAAGGCTTGTTCGCTTACACTCAGATGATTTAAAAGAAACCCAAGTGGACAGAGAATGTGTCCTGACCACCCAACTGTGCAAGATGCAATTAAAGTACAGATCTCACACATTTTGTCACCCCATCCGCTAATCTATTCTGTTAGAAAAAAAATAAATGCATGTATGTGCTGGACTAAAATCCTCAGTCCCGTTTCATTTTTCAGGCTAATGGGTGGAAGGATGGCAGATGGTAGTCCCTGTCGTACTGTCATTTATAATCGGGCATGTTAACCCAGACTGCCATTTCCCTGCCATATCCATATAAATCACAGGGTAAGGATTGTTCAGCTTCCTCACTTATGTCTCCTTTAGGCTTAAGATATATAGTAATGTCCATTAAGCATGTGGGACTATGGCATGAATTAAACATAACCTTGGCAAAATTCAATAAAACAAACTCATTTTTGGAAGGACAGTTTTGTAAGGAAAGTGGTGTGATAAAAGTCACTAAATGAACAGACTGGCCACGTACACACTAGTGAAATATGGTTGTTTAGCACTTTTTCTTCAAAGTGCTAAATTGTGTTTTCTACACACACACACAGTTCTACAACCAAATTTACTGCAAAGACATTGAGGTGGTTTTCAGTGAAATGAGCAACTAGTTGTTAATTCAGTGACAACTCTGTTTTGGACATCCCATTGTTTCTTTTCATGAACAACAATAGCTTTAGGCTTAAGATATATAGTAATGTCCATCAAGCATGTGGGACTATGGCATGAATGAAAAATGACCTTGGCAAAATTCAATAAAACAAACTCATTTTTGGAAGGACAGTTTTGTAAGGAAAGTGGTGTGATAAAAGTCACTAAATGAACAGACTGGCCACGTACACACTAGTGAAATATGGTTGTTTAGCACTTTTTCTTCAAAGTGCTAAATTGTGTTTTCTACACACACACACAGTTCTACAACCAAATTTACTGCAAAGACATTGAGGTGGTTTTCAGTGAAATGAGCAACTAGTTGTTAATTCAGTGACAACTCTGTTTTGGACATCCCATTGTTTCTTTTCATGAACAACAATAGCAAATCACAGAAATATATTTGTCTTCAGGGGTGTAATGAACGTATTCATGTATGCATGTATGTATGTATGTATGTATTTATGTGTTTATTTATTTATTTAGTTTTTGGAGTCCTGTCAGACATGGCGAGATACGGTAATTTAAAATACAGTTACACAGTTAATTAAAAGTTAAATAGTTACAGTGCTGGGTAGTAACTGATTACATGTAATCTGGATTACGTTATACGATTAAAAAAAGTATTTGTCTGGATTATATTACATTTTAAAATGCTAATAATCAGATTACTGTTACTTTTTATGGATTACAAGTCCCCCTAAGATTTTAAGGTAATATTTCAATACATTAGCAACACCTTTGCATGTACTCTGATTAAATAATTAAATAAAATATAAAGTTTGGTCAAAAGTAATCTAAAAGTAATCCATAATTTTCAGAACACATTACCTGAAATGAGTAATCTAGATTACATTGCTGACTGTGGATTACATTACTGTCACAATTTTCATTATGACAATATTCATCATGTAATTTGTAATCAGTAACAGACTACAATTTGTTTAAATTGTTATATATATATATATAATGTTTCAAATATAATATAAAAGGTTATGTTTTGCAAATACAAACTACAAATCATCTTGAGTGTCTTTGGTGGTTGGTGAATACAGAGCGAAAATCTGTGGAAGGTCATGTCATGGCCAAGGAGAGAAGCCCTCAATGGCTCTTTATTATTTATCAGTTTATTTATTTGGTTTCATTGCTGGGGCTTAAATAAGACTCTCTCTCTCTCTCTCTCACACACTCACACGCACACTCTCTCTCACACACACACACACACACACACACACGCACACTCTCACACACACTGCCTGGAACATTGTGTTTAATTTACTATCACCCATCCTCCAGTCACATCATCGAACACTATGCAGTTCTTTAATTCATGATGTGGGGGAAGGAAGGTGAGAAGAGAGATGTTATAAATCTTCATTCACAGTTTTGTCTCAGCCTTTCAACCGTCTGTTAATGGGAAAAGACAAAGGATTAAAAAAGAGACAATGAGAGCATTGATAGATTTCAGCACTGAAGAGGCAATACATCACTACAGCCTTGATAAGAGGCCACATCTCTACGCTACACTTTAGATTTTATGAAGAAAATATGAGTCAAAAACTTGTGCAAAACTTGCCTCCCTATTGCTAGAGCGTAGTTGTTGGTTGCCAGGGAGTTGTTATGCGGTTGCTACAGTGGGGTGTTCTGGTGGTTTCCATTGAGTTTCTGTGTGGTTGCTTAATTTGTTTCTGGTTGGTAGGCTGTTCTCAGTGTTTTCCAGGAAGTAGCTATGCAGTTTCTTGGGTGTTCTAAGTGGTTTTCCTTTTTTTCTTTTTTGCTAGGGCATTCTTAGTGGTTGCCAGGGAGATGTTGTGCAGTTTCTATGGTGCTCTGGGTGGTTACAGTTGCTAGGGTGGCTGGTTGGTTTCTAGGGAGTTGCTATGTGGTTGCTAGAGTATTGTTGTTGGTTGCTAGGGAGTTGCTATGCAGTTATTAGGGTGTTCTTGTTGGTTTCCAGGGAGTTGCTATATGGTTGCTAGAGCATTGTTGTTAGTTGCCAGGGAGTTGCTATGCAGTTGCTAGGGTATTGTTGTTGGTTGCCATGCAGTTGCTAGGGTTTTCAAGGTGGTTTTCCAGTTAGTTTGTATGCAGTTGCTAGGGTATTCTCAGTGGTTTCTAAGGAGTTCCAATGCAGTTGCTAGGGTTTTCTGGGTGGTTTCTTGGAGTTGCTATGGGGTTGCCAGATAATTGTTGTTGGTTGCGAGGGAGTTTCTATGCAGTTGCTAGGGTGTATTATAGGGTGTATTCTGGTTTTAAAGGTGTTCTGGTTGGTTTCCAGGGAGTTGCTATGCGGTTTTTGGGCTATTCCGGGTGGCATTTTCTGCCAGGTGGAAATAAGTCTTATATTTTAGAAAAGTAATGGCACAATCATTCATGTCTGTAGTATAAACGGTGCAGGATGAGTTATGCACCAAAGTTCAACACTTAGTACAAGCAGAAAGCTTGCCTTTGCAGCAGCGCTGAAAGATGTCTTCACTAGCGCATGATTGGCGACTCCAGTCATGCTCACTGTCTTATCTCCAGAATTAAGCAATTAACAGCTTTTGCAAGCACTGAGCTTTAGCACACATAGGATAAAATGGGTAATAACAACCATAAATCACCCAGGCCAAGGTGGATTCAGGGTAAATTTGCAAAGGAGTAATCTAAGATTAGCTGGCAAGGGATTAAAGCCAAGAATGGATTCATCGAGTGTTGAGAGGGACACAAACTTTAGCAGACTGAGGGAAATTGGCTGTGTGCAGAATCTTACCTGTAAATCAACATATGACATGCAGGAATGTACACGCTTGTTTGGCAGCATTTCAAGCAGGGTATATGAGGACATGTTAGCTCATGAAAACTCTCCACACTGGAGCAGTTCACACAGTGACATCCTGTAAAAAACTCATAGCCACCGCTGCAGACATGGGGAACATTTTATTTTATTTTTATTTTTAAATAAATTCCTAGATGATAGCGGCAGCTGAAAATTAATTGGACACATTTTTTTGGTTTTGCTCTAAAATGTTCTTTAACTTGTTTTATATGATTTATATGACATTAAGTTTGTATATGTTATGATATTGTTATGTTTATTATGACTAAGCAATGTTTATTATATATATATATATAAATATATATATACTGAACAAAATAAGTAATTAATTTTTTGGCAATGAAATAGCTCAATAATGTTTTTTATTTAATATTTTATATTTTTAGAGGATCTTGTAGTACTGAATTGTATTTATGGAATAGTTATGTTCCATTTATTACTTGGTTACCACTTTTTGAGCATAGACCTGAAAATTAAATTTCCAACTTAAACTGTCGTACATCTTGAAGCACAGACGTTTGGTCTCTTTTTAAAGAAAACGCTTGGTAGATTATTGCTGAAGTGAATGAATGAATGAATGAATGAATAAATAAATAAGTGAAACAAAGTAAGAAAAAAGTTATAGAAGTTTAAGTTTAATGTTATGGAAAATGCACAACAAATATTAAAATATTTTTTTACATAAAATCTATATTTTCCAAAAAATTTTTTACATTTTTTTTATTTTTTTTACTCTTACATTTTTAAACTGTGTGAAAATGGCATACATATAAACAAACTGTAGTTCACACATATTGCCACAGCCTCATGCCAGCAGTTGGTAGCTCTGCACAAAAAAAAAAAAAAAAAAAGCTTTCAGAAAGATTTTGTTTCGGAGCAGTACCAAACGTTTCCACTACATGAAATTTGCTTCCCATCCATTTCAGGTGTTAATTTCAAAGTGTGATTTTTGAACATGAACTGTACAAGTGTGACTATTTTTTAAGGACCTTTTCGAATCAAATACATGACTTTGTGTGTATGTCTTCACATATAGCAAGTGTCAAAACATGTTTCATACCATTCTAATGAAGGAGATTAAGACAAAAAAAATTAAAAATAAACAAACAAAATTTTTTTCAAACAGCACCAGGGAGTTAAATATGTGAGACGTGGTGTAGTAGACTGGAAAAACAAAACAAAAAAAAAAAACCTTAAGATGCAAATTTTTGAATTACATTTAACTTGAGCACCACATTTTCACATTGCTGTCAGGCATGAGATGCTGCAAAAGATGCTTGATGAAAGAAAGTTTCCATGGTAAAACAATGAAAATGCAGTGCATGAAATGCAAAAATGTGTTTCCCTTTCATGGGAACTTCGAACTGCGTCCTCTTGGGGTCGCTACGGGGAACGCCTCGTCGTGACCCGTTTCTGAAGCATACATTGAAAAAACACCAACTCGTTGGCTGGCGACAGCCATGACATCACTACCGGTGCGACTATAGTATAAATAGGCGCCGGGAGCACACATCATTCTCTTCTTCATCTTCATTGACTTTTGTTTGAAGCGTGCATTTCTGTGGTAAGAGCGATCTCTATTCATCTCATTATGGCGAGCACTAGCACACTGCGTCCTCTAGGTTTCTTGCCATGCTGCGGACGCAAGCTTCAGACGAAGAAGTGAATGATGTATGCTCCCGGCACCTATTTATACTATAGTCGCACCGGTAGTGACGTCATGGCTGTCGCCGGCCAACGAGTTGGTGTTTTTTCAATGTATGCTTCAGACACGTGTCACGACGAGGCGTTCCCCCATAGCGACCCCTAGAGGACACAGTGTCTCGTTCCCTACTCAGGGAACCATGGTTACATAAGTAACCTGAGACGTTTTATGTGAACAGCCCCTTATGCTGTTTTCACACCTTGTTCGATTACTTTCTCCAAACTAGCCAAAATTTTACTTAAATTTGGCTCTGACAAGTATTAATTTTGGACCCATTTTAAAGTGTTTGGAGAAACATACTAACAAGTATTATGATTATAATACAGTATATATATACAAATCAGTCTTAAATTCAATTTCCTCCATAACTGCAGATATATGAAAACTTGCCATGGTTTTTACTCCACTAAAGGAAAGCAGATGTTTTGCTCATAAGCATGTGATTCCAGGACTGGAAAAAAAAGAGGAGTAGAATTTCCAGGCATTTCTCAAAGTGCAGATGAATAATGAACATGATGTCAGTTCACTGGGCTTACTTGGCTAAATCCTGCCTGTGTTTGTGTTTTCATCTAAGCCTAATTAAATATTAGTCTATAAACTTATCTATGTACTATTGGCATAATCACTGAAGAAAAAAAAAAGAAAGAAAGAGAAAGACAGATAATATAAACTGTATAGAGTGTACAACAGGGCTTTAGGACCCCTGGGAAAACAGCCCTTTTTTATTTAATTTCCTACAAAAACACTATATATATATATATATATATATATATATATATATACACTGTATATACTTCCACTGAGATACTATTCTGGTTTTTATTAATTGATTCAGTTTTATTTGTATATTTTTCCATTTTTCACTTTCATTTTAATTATATTTTAATACATTTGTTGTGTGATTTTATCATTTTTTTCAGTAGTAATTTCTAGTAACATTTTTTGTAAGAGTTGTAATTTTAGATTTATTTTTAGTTTTAGTTAACTATATAATAACCCTGATTTGGTTAAAAATTGGTGTGTTATGGTTTGACTCTTTTTGTCTTAACAAATCAAAAGTAAAATGGAATGCAATAGTAACAAATGAATGAAATACTGAGTAATAAAGAAATATTGACTAAATTTGCATTTAGACACGAAGCACTAAAACAAAAACAATAAAGATATTCTGGGACCATAAAAAATAAATTTTACTTCATCCTCATTGCACTTTATATCAGTCAATACCTTTATCTATGTATCAAAATCATTTCTACTTCAGTCCGTCTCTATCTGCTGCTGTCGATATGGAGATGTACCAGACACTGAGGTGGTTTTGTGCTCTGTGAACAGCTTTTTTGAGCAGCTTGTCATATCCTCTCTTCAGTGCCTCTGTTTTTCCCTCTCTCCCTCTCTGAAATAGTGCTGTCTTTCATCTGAAGCTCTGTCTCAGACACATTTAAGCTCGCCCCATAATGTGGGCACTTGTACTCTGCGATGTATCAGACCGTGTCTCTTTGATTTGCTTGCCTTGTTCCTGTCCTTAGACAATCACGACAGACGCATGAGAGTGAAGACACAGACGAACGCCACAGCGGTACACACGCATGCAGCATCTCCTCTGACTTGGTGACTGATCATGAAAAGCCAGTAGGACATGTTCTGTGTTAGACTGGGTATGTATATGTTAATGGGTATATATGAGTGTTTTGCTTTTCCCATAAATCAAGCGCAAAGTTGTGGAGCGATCACTCATACAAACTGATAAACACATGCCTATTTTTGGGTAGGTGACACGTAATGTGTTCATGTGCTTTTTTTAATCTGCATTTTAAATTACAATGTCTGTTAATGTATAATGGAAAGTGCAACATTATTGAGTCCATTTTTTTTGTGCACACTAGAATGCATGCTACAAATACACCTTACAGTTTTTCTCGATTGCTTAAACACATTTCTTGAAACTATGCCTCGTATTCTCAAAACAGTAAACACAAATCCATAACGTCTCACCCAATTCCCCAAACATCCCATTTTCAGGTCAAGATGAAGCTCTACACTCAAAACCATTCACTCTTGCTGAAAAACCAAACTTTGTCCTCAGACATCACACACAAGCCCTCAAAAACACACACACTACAACATAGTCTTACACACTGGTGAGATAAATTCAAAACAATACTACAAAAACCAAAAACCAGTAATAAGTTATGTTGCTTGTGGTTCTCCCCCTCAAGGAACGTTTCACATAATGAACACATGTGTATATATTTGCACATTTTTTATTCCTTAATGTACTGTACAGTACAATACACCAAACAACAACAAAAAA
>NW_015552532.1:88817-91762 GCF_001515605.1 Sinocyclocheilus anshuiensis
TCCTCCTCCTCCTCTCTGGTGTCCTCGACCTTTTCAATCACATCTCTCTGGATCCATTGTTCCAAAACTGAATGACTTGGGCTCTTTTATCTATCTATTGAAGGTTCTGATTGGTGTGTGATAAATTTTGACTCTTAGTGTTTCCACGTGGGTAACTGTGTGCTAATTGAGCTCAAGCTATGCTGACTTGAGTGAACAATATTGAATGCTAGTGCTTTCTAAATGACAACATGGTCTAGGCAATGAGAAATTTAAGTATTTGTTTGTAGAGTTTTGCAGTGACAGTTCAACAAATCTGATTCATGTGTCAAAAAGGGGAATAGTGTTTATAGTTTAGGGAAATGGGTGTGCTTTTTGATAAATGGCGTTATGGTTTTGAAATTTTAGTTCAAAAGCCTGGTAATAGTGTTTAAGCAATCGAGAAAAACTGTAACACGGCCAAATACAAGTGTTTGCAATAGTGACACGTAATTTTTTATTTTAGCTAACCACGGTGAATTTCAAAGAAGAATGTGAAGTTGTGGTTTTAAAAAAGCATGCATGATTTCAGACTTCACAGCTCTTTCCTCACCCTCAGATTTCATTTTATGCATTCCTATCAGTCAAACGTCTGAGCTTTCTCTAGTGCCTGCTTCAAGAGAATCATTTTGCCCAAAAATTACAATTCTGCCATTATTTATGTGTTTGGAACTTACTTTTGTTTTTATCCGTGCAAGAGAATTTTAGAAGAAATATTAAAAAAGAACAAGCAAGAAGAGAAGTCATAAGAAGTCAAAAAGTCACAAGAAGTCATTATGGCGAAATCAAAAGAAATGTTAGAAGTAGCGATGAACATATATGACCCATATCTAAACTGAACTATAAAGCCCAACATTTTCATATGATCAAAGCTTTGGAAGATTAGACAAATTAGTCACGTTGTATGACATATTACTGTTTTCACGTCTAAAAAAAATAAAACAAAGAGCCCCATAAAATTATCTCATATGACTTCTGTTCTATGTTTATTGTTAAACCATTGTGTCGTGACCAAATGACACGATGCTTCCAAAAGCAAGATTGTTTGAAAAGCTACAGCCTGTACCGAGTCAGATGTTGTCAATTGTTTTTTGTTTTTAATCTCTATAAATGATAACTATGGAAGGTCACTTATGGCAATAAATAAATAAATACATAAATAAATAGTGACTTTTATCTCACAATTCAGATTTTTTTTTTGTCAGAATTGCAAGATATAAGCTCAGAATTGTGATATGTTTATCAGTTATAAACTCACAATTGCAAGTTAACATCTTGCAATTCAAAGTTTATATAGATAATCTAAGGATATATAGATGTAAAATCGTAATTATGAGAAGAAAAGTCAACACTGTGTCAAAACTCACAATTCTGGTTTTATTTTCTGTTTTTGTTCTCAGAATTGTGAGATATAAAGTTAACATTTTGAGAAGAAAAGTCAAAATTGAAAAGTCAAAATCTTTTATTTATGTTAAAAAGAAATACAGAATTGCAAGATGTAAACTCAAAAAAATAAAGTCAGAACTGCAAGATGTAAACTTGCAAATTCTGTAAATTCTGAGTTTACATCTGGCAGTTCTGACTTTTTTTTTTTTCCTCAGAATTCTGTCTCGCATTTCTGACTTTTTTTCTCAGAATTGCGAGAAATATACTGTTATTTATTTATTTATCCCGTGGGGTAAAAAAGCTTCCCTATATTAGCATAAGTTTCCTGTATGGAAAATAACAGCATGATTATTTTTTTTAAAAATCAGATTTTGTGTTCTACAGTTGAAAAAAACGCATTTGGACCAACTTGAGGGTTGGTAAATAATCATTTTCTGTAGACTATTCCTTTAAAAATGGTTGTCATCATGGGGACTGTCACGTGTATGTTCATGTTTGTCCTTATTTGGTTATCTTCCTGTTCCTGCTCCCTGGTTGTTTCTAATTTGATTCCAGGTGTGTCTCATCTTCCCCTGATTAAGTTGTGTATTTAAAGTGTTTCCTGTTTTGAGTTCTTTGTCTGGTGTTAAATGTCCGTCGGTTCCTGTACTACGTGTGAGTAAATAAATCCTGTTTTCTATGTTCTCCGATGTCTCCTCGCTCCATCGTCACCTCGTTCCTACACATTAGCAGCAGAACGTGGCAGAATACCAGACCTAAAACAAAATAGTAAACGGCACCCCTTCTCCCCGTTTTGTTTTCCCAGTTTCTCCCCGCGGCTATGGAAGTTGCCACTTGGTTTGCCGCCCTAGCTTGCCTGGATCTTCCGTTTGTGGAGTACGGCATTAGACGACGCCACGCTCAACTCACTGTTCTGGATCGGGGATAATTACCATCGTCCTGTGGACCTCACAGACACCACTGGACTCAGCTGGAGGGAAGGGATCCTCCGGTGTCTGGAGAGCGTCCGGCCCCGATCCAGAACCAGTTTGCCGTCAGGCCTGCCGGCCGCCGCTGGCTCAGCACTCTTGGACATGGTGCTACCTCCAGAGCTCTCGGCTCCTATCCTCGCCCCAGAATCCGCTCCAGAAAGTTCTCCTTCGTTTCCGCTGGTCCGGTCCAGCCCTCCATCGTCTCCTGATTCCCCCGAGTTAGCCATCCCTGCACCTCCAGAGCGCCCTCCAGAGTCAGCTCCTCCAGAGCGCCCTCCAGAATTCCTAATTTTCCCCAAGAAATGTTTTTTTTTGGGGGGGGGCATATGCCCGTGGCCGTGGTGGCCAAGCCGGCTAAGGTCACGGAGGATCTGCCATGGCCTCCTGGACTGCCTGATCCGCCATGGCCCCCTGAGCTACCAGCTCCGCCATGGCAACCTGAACTTCCTGCTATGCCATGGCTCCCAGAGCTCCCTGATCCGCCCCCTGGAGGCCCTCCTTGTCTCCAACTTGTTCCTGCCCTGCACCAGCCTCCAGGGCGCCCGCCCCCCCCCCCCCCCCCGGGGGAAC
>NW_015552532.1:92022-97201 GCF_001515605.1 Sinocyclocheilus anshuiensis
ATTTGATTCCAGGTGTGTCTCGTCTTCCCCTGATTAAGTTGTGTATTTAAAGTGTTTCCTGTTTTGAGTTCTTTGTCTGCTGTTAAACGTCTGTCGGTTCCTGTACTACGTGTGAGTAAATAAATCCTGTTTTCTATGTTCTCCGATGTCTCCTCACTCCTTCGTCACCTCGTTCCTACACAGTAGCAGCAGACCGTGACAGGGACCTTTGGGATATTAAGATATAAATTTTGGCACACTCACAAATAACAAAAACATTTCCTCATATCTTATCCCGGACAAATAAATCAAACATATAGCTATTCTGCCAGTGACCTTTATACTTGGAGCAGCCTTTGTACAAAGTATGTAATAGTCCAGGAGAGAGGCTATGAAAATGTGCTCACCTAAGGAATAAAAAAACAGAAAAATAAAGAGATGTGGGGGGAGGAAGAGGAGCGGGATCATGGACGCTGTCCAGCATACTGACCCTGGGTCAGCTGCCTCTGATGTATGATCGAACATTAGTGTGCTCACACCACATTTATTAAATTGCCTAATGATGAGAAGATAGGGAGAGAAATATATGACATTAAAACTGGAGCCCACACAGCGCGAGCGGCTGTCTGTGCGGCCTCACTCTTGGAGGTAATATTGTCAAATAGGCGGGGGAACTGCTCAGGGGGAATACAAATGTTGCCTTTCAGTCTTAGATGGGTGGCTGAGAATGTGGAAGCATACTGAAGGAGGAAGATTCAGTTCTTTAGTGCATTAATCACTGTCATCATCTGAGCATTATGAAGAAGCAATTTAGATGGTAAATACCAAGTTTGCTCGTATATCAAATGTTGATAGTGTGGCATGCCAAACTTGGTCTGCACATTTCGGACAGAAAGAGACTTATGATGAATAAATGTGCTTATTTGTTGTCAATGCAGCTTAATCTTGGTGAAGCAAAGATAATTTAGATTAGTTTATGTGAATATCAATGAATTGGTGAAAATGTTCATTGCTGAAGTTCTTCTGAAGAGCTAATACACCATTCAAGCTAATGGATTTGTATCAATATAATATATTTCTGAAAGGAAGAAAACAAAAAAAACAGTCTAGGACTGTAGTATCTGCACATGATTATAGGTTTTGAATCTGTGAAGTGTATTGGGAACAGTTTTAACCTTCACTAATGACAGTAGCAGGTACAGTATGGAATACCTGTTTAGATGGGGATGCCACATAGAGAACTACAAGGCAAACAATTCACCAACCAATGCTTTGATCAGCAGCAGATGTCAAAATCATCTCTTTACTTTCAGATCAAATGACAACTCAAAGTCAATGAATACATGGGTGTGTATGCGTGGTGAAAATCGCTTTCATCTTTCTCTCTCTCTATGCCTTGATGGGACCATATAAACCGGAGTCTATACAGCCAAAGCTATCTATTATTTACAAGTAATCTATTCAACAATGCTGGTTAAGTATGGGTTTCCTCTGAAAGTTCCAAACATCTTAATTACACACCTGCCATCTAATAAGGAAGGGATGTCTGGATTAGAGTATAATGCCAGTATAATACGATTAAGGTGTGCAAACTCACATGTATTCAGTGTTTAATTGAAATAGGATATTGCTTTTAATTTGATAGTTACTCCACATGACGTCACTAAATGTACAACTTTCCTTGAAAATGATATAAAATATTTGCAAAACCTGTGAAATCAACATAAACAGAGTACATATCAAATGACAACTCAAAGTCAATGAATACATGGGTGTGTATGCGTGGTGAAAATCGCTTTCATCTTTCTCTCTCTCTATGCCTTGATGGGACCATATAAACCGGAGTCTATACAGCCAAAGCTATCTATTATTTACAAGTAATCTATTCAACAATGCTGGTTAAGTATGGGTTTCCTCTGAAAGTTCCAAACATCTTAATTACACACCTGCCATCTAATAAGGAAGGGATGTCTGGATTAGAGTATAATGCCAGTTTTTGGCATTTTCACAGGAATCCTGAACTCTGTGGAAAGAATTGGTGATGAAACAAGTGAAATAAATTATGTCAGAATTTCTGTACCATTTTTAGTGCTGTTTGTTTATTGCATAATGCTAATTATGAACAGAAGGCACTTCTAGGAATAGGGTACAGAACAGTGCTTAAAAAAAAACTAGAAGATTTTGGTATGCGAAACAAGGCAGTTAACCTTTAGAAAGTGTTAAACGTCAACCTTGGGAGGTCAAAATAAATATTACATGAGCTGCTTTATTTTCTATTTATGAGGTTTGTCATGTTTGCATCACTGTTAAAGTCTAAATATGGTTTAAAACCCTAATTTTTTTTTTTTTTTTTTTTTTTTTTTTTGTGAGCAATAAACCTTAAATGAACATTAAAATTACAAAATATTAAAATAGGATATTGCTTTTAATTTGATAGTTACTCCACATGACGTCACTAAATGTACAACTTTCCTTGAAAATGATGTAAAATATTTGCAAAACCTGTGAAATCAACATAAACAGAGTACATTTCTAGGCAAATGGCACACTTTTACACACCATTGACCCCAGAACAAGGTCAACATCTTTAACATTTTTTTTTTTTATAATAATTAATTTGTGAACACTGCCATGTATTCTAAGTTTGATGAAAATAGGTTATTTGTTTTTATTTGATAGTTACCCCACATGACATTTTTTGAGTCTTTAAATTTAAAACTTTCCTTGAAAAGTGTATAAAAGACTATAAAAACTTGTGAAATCAACAAACACAATGAGTATATTTCCAGGAAAACACTTTTACACGCCATTGACAAAATATACAAATTTGATTTTCAAGAGTTAAATGGATAGTTCACCTAAAATTGACAATTCTAGACATTATTTCTTGTTTGGAATACCAAAGAAGAAAGAAAGAAAGTGTTTTGGACCCAGTGTGCTTCAAAATATAATTGTTGTTCCTGCTGAAGAAGGCAAGTTATAATTACACACCTGCCATCTAATAAGGAAGGGATGTCTGGATTAGAGTATAATGCCAGTTTTTGGCATTTTCACAGGAATCCTGAACTCTGTGGAAAGAATTGGTGATGAAACAAGTGAAATAAATTATGTCAGAATTTCTGTACCATTTTTAGTGCTGTTTGTTTATTGCATAATGCTAATTATGAACAGAAGGCACTTCTAGGAATAGGGTACAGAACAGTGCTTAAAAAAAAACTAGAAGATTTTGGTATGCGAAACAAGGCAGTTAACCTTTAGAAAGTGTTAAACGTCAACCTTGGGAGGTCAAAATAAATATTACATGAGCTGCTTTATTTTCTATTTATGAGGTTTGTCATGTTTGCATCACTGTTAAAGTCTAAATATGGTTTAAAACCCTAATTTTTTTTTTTTTTTTTTTTTGTTATTGGTGAGCAATAAACCTTAAATGAACATTAAAATTACAAAATATTATATTATGTATTTATACATGTATTTATTTGTTTGTTTGTGTATTTATTTATTTATTTAATAAAGCTGTTGCTTTGAAGCTATTAATAAAAATATGTTTAATAAATAAATGTGTTGTCATTAAATCTAGTTAACAATCAGATACAAACTGTACTACAATTATCAATAAAACAGGTTATTGCACTGTTGTACTATTTTCGTTGTTGGATACAATAGAGAAGGTCAAGACCTCAAGGGTGAAACTTGCCAAAATCTCCATTTAAAAGAGGATAGGATTTCGATTTTCAATTGGGTATCCAACTTATTTCATAGTTCTCACAACATACTGTAAAATATGAGAGTGTGCTTCAACAAATCATCAGGCGCCAAAGTAACTCTGTAATCATGGAAAGTGCCAGAATGAGATTGAGAAGATGTTACATAAAAAAAAAAAGTCTGAGTTTGGAATTCATCATCCAAGCTATTGTCAGAGCAATAATTTAATCAAGCCAGGTCTTATCCTTCTGGCCATAAGCAAATTATGACTTTAAATAGTATTATGTACAATAATATATGAAGGCTGAGTTCCCCTATGCTGGAGTGATCTACAATTTTAATAACATCCTAAAGAGATTTCACCCGTTAAAATCACCCTACTGTGACTGTACAGATTTCCATTAAACATTTATTGATATTGAAGGCATATAAAAATAAATTAGTAAAAGGACTGGATTGTTTTACATATGGCGCTGAATGCAGCGGGGAACAGTGGATCACAATGAGTTAGAAATGAGAGGCAATTCCTTTCATGATGTTCTCCTAGCAGCCCAAGAGAATAGCAGGTCCACATTACTGGGACCAACTGAATTATACATCCAGTGCAATTTCTGGTGAAATAGCTCCATGGATGGCCTGAAATAGCTTGGCAGCTGAGCCCTAATGCAGCTGAAATTTCTCAGTGGAATATTTTCATTCTAAGTAAGTCTTGTGGAGTCACCATGCATTCTTAGGAGCTGCTTTTATTGTGAAACTTACTGATATCCACATGCCTACTGGGAAGCTTTGAGGTCACATTTCTTATCCTGTCATTCCTGCACCGTCTCAAAGAAGACATCCTCTTGCAGGAACCCCCTTGGCAAAGGTGATGTCATCTGCAGGCGCTCTTCATGTTGACCCTGTGTGGCCCAGACAAATGAAAGCCATACGGTTCAGCTTTGGAGAGATACTGACAGCGCTGCTTTGAAATGCTGATTATGCAGAATGTCCGCAGTCCCGCTGACTGAGTGTGTGCTCTACAAGAAGGTTTTGATCAGATTGATGACCCTACCAGCAGGGGAAAAGCCCTACTCAGCTAATCATTATGCATCACAGAGTATCCGCAAAAAAACCTCTCAAGAATTAAAGAGCTTCAGATATTGGTATGCATTTGGTTCAAGTCTGCACGGCAACTTTCTAGGCTTGACTTCATTTGTGCAAAATGAGATTTACACCAGTAGTTCTCAACTGGTTTTGCTTCAGGATCCAGAATTTACAGTAAGTAGTTAGCCAACACACTTGCAAAATAGTCTGACATACAAAAGTCCTTAAAAGTCTACTGTCTAAAATGTGTTAATATTTCCATTAACTGCATTGGCCTAACAATAGACAAATATATAAGGATATCATATAATTTGATTGTTTTATGAAAAGGTTACTTCAGGTTGCAAAATGTCATGTGGTGCAACTCTCAAAAAACCTTGACATTTATGGATTTTACCTTGAAAAATATATA
>NW_015552532.1:97706-108187 GCF_001515605.1 Sinocyclocheilus anshuiensis
TGCTGAAGAAGGCAAGTTATACATGTCTGGAATGACTTGAGGCAGAGTAAATGATTGAACTATCCTGTTAAGGACCTTTAGGCATCATATTCCTTAACATCTAAACCAATTCTGGGACACCATCAACCCCAGAACAAGGTCAACATCAGAGATCTCGTTCATCAACAAACCCTGATTAGAAATATTGGCAGGTGAGAAATGGTGCTGAGCAACCAGGTAGGAGGAGACATGGAGCTTCTTCACCATGAAAAACAGCTGTGACCTTACAGTGAGTCTGGATTAAAAGCCACGATGAGGAAGTGACCCGTCACTCAACGCAAGACAAATGGGCATAGCGTGTCTGTATACACGTAAGCACTCCCAACACGGTCAATACCAGCAGGTTGGACACAAGAAGGTCAGGGATAGAACAAAAGAGTAAAAGAGGTTCACCAATGTTTCTCACCCCATTCACTCTCTCTGGTTTCCTCAAGAGATGTCTGAAATCTGCCTCAAGGGAGCGAAATATCTGGCTGCATTACTCAGCCCATGACCCCATGACCTCAGTGCCTTACAAAGAGCAAGTGTCCTTTAAGAGAATGATAAATCCTAAAGTATGGCTGTTCACTTGTGATTTATAAGGAGGTGGTCATATTTGCACTTCTTTCCCAGCTAAAAAGACCAGCCAACCAGCCAAAGGTGGTTATCCACCCTTAACTGGTTTAAACTAGTTGAACTTGTTTACCAGTCTGGTCAAGCTGGTTTTCATTTGTTCTAGTTCATGTTCAGCTGAGAAGCCTAAAACACCTCTCAAACCATCAAACTAGACCAGCCTGATGGGTGGTCAAGACCAGCTCATTCAAGTCAGAGTCCAAGCCAGGCCTGAGTATGTTGAGTCTGAGCCAAGACTGAGATCAGAAGACGGTCGAGTCAGAGTCAAGATAGAGACCCGAAGAGGGTCTGAATGATTCAGACACTGAACATATGCATTTGAAATCTAGGTAGTCATGCAAACTGTGCAGCGAACACAAAAACTTTGCACAGAATGGATCACATGCAAGAACCGGCATAGAGACGTATCCATTGTGTTGTTGCACTAGAGACCAGACTTGGTCCCAAGTAGAGTCAAGACCAAGTCCAAATGCTCCCGAGTCCATGACAAGACTAAACGCATGAAAATATGGTCTTGGACTCGAACTCAAGGCATACTCCTTCTGCACTGAAGCACTGTTGACTGGTGGAAACCAGTCTGGTGGGCCAATCAAGACAAGAAAACCACACCTTTTATCAGTTCAAGCTGTTTGAACAAATGATTCTTTACCTTGATGTTCACAGTTTTTAGCAATACCCAATTCCCAACCAGGAAAAATGTTGGGTTTGCTTTGTTCAACCTACATGTATTTATAAAATAGCAGATTTCTGAAAAAAAATCCAGTTTGAGAAGTTGTTGCTTAGTTGAGTGTTGATTGATTTTGGTATAACCTTAATGTATTGTACAATGGATGGCATTGTAATAAAGGATATTGTATTGAGATTGCTATATGATACACATTTATAAGAGACAGATTTCTGGTTTGGTGTCAATTAAGAGGTACCAAAGCCTCACCGACGGGGGCTGTAGGGGGAAGAAAAAAGGTTGAGAAACACGGTTGAGAAACACTACTATTGCATTCTTCCCCATTCTGACATGCTAATTAGTTTTATGCCCGAGGGCCAATCCATCATAATTGGTTGATTCAGAGCAGATTGAGAGATATTCAAGATCTATTCTGTGTGACTTGTGTTAGCCTGTAATAACTCATATCTCCAACTTTCAT
The DNA here is from genome assembly GCF_001515605.1 of Sinocyclocheilus anshuiensis. Taxonomy (NCBI): domain Eukaryota; kingdom Metazoa; phylum Chordata; class Actinopteri; order Cypriniformes; family Cyprinidae; genus Sinocyclocheilus; species Sinocyclocheilus anshuiensis. The sequence continues at coordinate 99,503 of NW_015552532.1, forward strand.
TTTGTCAGAATTTTGCACTAAAGTTTTATAATTCCTACGGGGAAAGAAGCTCACCTAACTGTAGAGCTCAACAGGCTGCCCAGGGCACAAAAGAGCAGTGGAAAAGTACAGACTCCAGAGAGCTGCGATCTAGGTCAAAGACTATTACATAACACACTGACAGGTTCGAACAATGGCATTCATAGTTTCCCTCAGATAACTGGCCTCAAAAAAGTTACTTTGTGATAAACTGAATGTTACTTCTCTCTCTTACTTTCTCGCTTTCGTACACATTTTGACATTTGTCATCACTGGTCCATGTTCTTGTCCAAATCAAATTCACCCTAGCGCTTTTGCAGTAGTTTGAGTTTTCTTATTGTAATGAATAATGGTAAGTATGAAACTGTTGTAATGTTGGGGAATAACTATCAATGCTAACAAACTAAATTTTTCAGTAACTGAGATATTTTTTTTTGTGCCACGTGTGACTCTAATTACATGTATCATTGAACAGTAAGACATGACAACATTATTGTACTTAGCATTAGCTTATAGAATTGAGAATTAGTTTCAAAGCAACTAAAGCAACTTAAGTTACCAAATTACCAATGAGTAGCAATGTAACACACACACACGCAAACACAAATGAGACAACATGAGATGTTTATGTACAACATATATATACAGTATATCTCTAATTACAAAAATCACTCAATAGGAAGATACAGCCCCTTTAAATAGCTTTATTGTAGTTAGCATTAGCTTATAGCTTAAGAAGCGACAGGATAAAAGTAGGTTGACATGACAGCAGCTGAGTTGCGTTAAAAATAATCTAGCTTTTACAGCAACAAGCAACTTTTCACCAATGGGTAGCAATGTAACGCAATAAAATGTTGTTGTGACAAAATTCGATGTTTTTGTACCACATATACATCCCTAATATCATCTGATAATAAGGTATTGTCCATTTGAATAGCATCATTATAGTTAGCATTAGCTTATAGCTTGAGAAGTGGCATTTTCAAAGTAGCTTGACATGACAGCAGCTGAGTTGCGATAACAAAATATCCTAGCTTTTACAGCAACAAGCTACTCTTTACTAATGCGTAGCAATGTAGCGTGACAAAAATGTTTGTGACAAAATGAAATGTTTTGTGCCACATTTATCTCTATGTAATTCATCCAATAGTAAGATGCTATTTTAAATAGCATTATTGTAGCTAGCATTAGCTTATATAGCGATCTACTTTTTACCAATTAGTAGCAATGTAACGTAATAAAATGTTGTTGCGACAAAACTAGATGTTTTTTGCCACATGTACATCTCTAATTACATATCCGATACGTATCTGTATTTTCATCCGATAATATTGTTGACAAAATTAGATACAGTAAGATAATATAATGTAGTACTAAGATATTTCCCCTTTAAATAACATTACTGTAGTTATCATTAACTTATAGCTTGAGTTACAGTTATTATTTCAAAGTAGCTTTTCCAATACTGCACTGATGTGAGGTAAAAAAAAAATAAAAATGTTGCACAACTATCAGGATTGTGATGAAGTTTAGAGTCAAGAAGTTCTTAAAAAGTCGGTGTGAGGTTATTGACATGAAAATGTTGATAAAACCATTGTTAGCCAAACAAATGGTACTGAAACCACACTTCTGAAACCACACAGCCCAAGGCATTTGTTTGGACAGCAGTGCTCTGTGGGTGGGGACAGTCTGTCTAATGAAGGCTATTTAAACCAGATTTTGAGGTCTGTTCTCTATAACCTCCTGACATCACCTCGTCTCCCTCAGCGCCGCGTTTCGGAATAAAAGGGTTTGTAGCACTATATTAGAAAATATCAAACATCAAGGGAATGCAAAAATGACTCCACCCATAGTTGAATCACATGTCAAGACATCTGCTAAATGAGTAACAGGATATGCTGTGATTGTAATATATACAAATGCACACACATTTACAATCGCATTAAATGTGGATTGTGTCACATAAGATATCCGACACTTTCTAAAGTGGGTTTTGGAAAATTATAGAAGCAACAGACAAATGTAAAATTCCATTATATTTCTCTTGTGAGGGTGCTGCGCTCAGTTTAAAGAAGCTGCTCATTCAGCACATGTGTTTTTTCATGTTACCGTCTCATACCTCCTGTGGAGAAGTTTGACAGTGTTGAGGTGAAGGTCGTGCTCTCGGAGGTCAAAGGTTAAAGGAGAAACCATGCTAGAACAGGGTTTAAACTTAAGGACTGATAAAGATGGATTCTTTTTACTGTCTACCTTTAATTTGAGCTGGTTTTAGTCACTGAAGACCACCTATCGCATTTTAGACAACTCGAGTTGTGCTTGTATTTGCATCTCATCAGTTTGAACAAGCAGCATGACCAGCAAGACTCTGTTGAAGCAAATTCTTTTTACTCACCCTCATGTTGTTCCAAACTCCCCATATGGCCAAAATAATAATAATAATAATAATAATAATAATAATAATAATAATAATATGGCCAAAATACATTTTAAATATATGTTGTAACCCACAAAGCTAAATGAAATATATTCAGGTTCAACCTTCATAAAATTAAATATATTAAAAAATGTATTCCAGGAAAGCACACATACCTACATTTAGTGTTTATTCATTATTTATTTTAATTCAAATGTGTTCAAAGCTGTTACAAGACAATTTCTTTTTGTCAAATATACTGTATGTGAAATTATTTTCTTGTAATAAATCCACTGAGGCAAGGTGAAGTACAACTCGTACAGTTTTAATTCCAAATAAACAATTTTTTCCTCTATTGTGTGGTGTCATTACGATTATTTATCTGCTCCCGATCGAGACGGAGCATCCACGAACTCAAATCATAAATATCAAACATCTCGATTGGGCTGCCTCTGACGTGATACCAGCGATAGCCAATGAGAGCGAGCAAGCCTCACCTACCGGATGTTCATAGGCGGAGCGTGGGTAAGGGGACTTGGGGCAAAAATGCCACTAAATTGGACAAAAATGCCCCTGCACAAACAAATTAAAACTATTACGTCTGTTGCTAACAAAGTGAATATGAATAGAGAGTGTCGATTGCGGCATTAAATTAAGATCTGCTCATGTTGCACCGTATTTCATTTTAGGCATTTTTACAGTGTTGCGCATTTTATCCAATCACACACAATTCTGTGGAGCTTAGGAATGCAATGGCCAATCAGAGGCGTTCAGATGAGTCATCGTTGAAACAGATCAGTTTTTTTGAGTGCGCCAGCGTTCGCTGACTGTATTCCGGACTCTTGCGAATTCTCTCATCATAAACAACAAAGCGCAGATGTAGGTACAATGTAAGTAAGAAATTCATTTCACAGTGTATACAGCTTCAGTGATTATAACGATAGTTTTGTTTTTTTGAGAGTGCTTAAACTCGCGATAGATCAATGTTAGTGATAATGTCACTTTCTATATATAATTTATTCGCTGTTTGAATAACCGTGGAAAGGAAACGTTATATAATTATCAATTTCTAAAATTTTTATTAAATTGTAATCACGTTAAATACAAATTCAGTCCCATTAAACATTTTTTTTTAGCCTAAATGGCACACATGTCTGGTTCTTGCCTAAAAAATGGGTTTATGATGTTTAATACATTTGGCTGCTTTTAGCCTTACCCTGGAGTTGGTTCACCCTCCGCCTATGCGGATGTTGCATGCTTCTATAGCTGAAAATTGGCAGCCACAAACATGCCATGAAAGCAGAGAACATCACCCATATTCTTTGTTATACTTAGTTTTTCACTGTGAAACAAAACGCGCGCCAGGAGAGCCAGTTGACAATGTTGATTGTCCTCTATTTGTTTTTCTTCTCTAGTCACGTTTGATCTCACGAGTGTCCGTGAGATCGCGTGTCACTGTGAAATCGTTCCTACAATTATCAAGTGTGTGGTCTCGTGGTCTGGTCGAATCGTCTAGTGTGTGCGTTCAGAGGATTATAAGGCTAAAAATCGGTTGAACTGTCTTCATGTCTATGGTCTCCCATGGTTTTAAAATCGTTTAAGATTTGAAAATCGTCTAGTGTGTCCCAGGCCTAAACGAACAAAGCTAGCCAAAAGACAACGGCAACATGAGGGCTATTTATACGCAAGACTAAATGACTAAACAAGGAACAATCAAGACAATGACCCAATCACAAAACAGAACTAATGCAGAGTTCACACTGCACGATTTTCAAACTCGTCGGATCGCCGTTGTTTTCAAATAAGGAAATAACGCGAGAACCCGCATGCATCAGACCGGAGTTCTCGAGCAAGACTGTAATTATTAAAAAAACCCCGCTGCCCTGTATCTTGGTCTCTCACTGGCTGTAGGTCATCGCTGATGTAGTTTTCAGTCAGAAATCATTGCACGTGTGAACTCGGCATAAGAAGCACATGACCAAATCAACCAATAAGAGCAAGACACATGAACAAGAAAAATAGCAGGATTATATAAGGGCGAGGAGAACAAAATAAAAGACATAAAAACATAAACATAACCCAAAACCAACCGTTACTGTTATGGAATACCAGACTCTGAGACAAGACAGAAATGTAACCCAACAGGTGTGTTTAAGAACAGTTTTGCAATGGGTAATAGCAGATGCGTTCAAGTAAATAGACAGTTTTGGGTGAACTAATGTAGATACTGATGAGTGTTTTCCTTGTTTTACCAGAGTAGCAAGTAGATAATACATTTTGAGTCCTTTACCCACAAGGGAGACCAGACAATGAGGCAGTGAGGAGTGTGTGCTTTTATAGTGCTGGCTGGGTGATGAGATGATCCGTGACAGGTGTTACTGATTAGAATTCTGGTGATTGAATGTGTTGAGTGGTGGATGAGCTTGATGTGGCCGTGACAGTGACATTTCTTTGATTGAAATATTATATATATATATATATATATATATATGCAGAACAAAAATATATAAAAAATGTATTTATATTTTTTTAATTTATTTTCAAAAATGTACAAAAAACAGCAAAAAAAATGTAATTATATATATACTGCGTTAGTCTGAACTTTACAATTCAACACTCTGTAAGTCAATGTACACATATTTAAACTCAGACAAACATGGACAATATGCCTGATTAAATCTCATACGCCTTATTGACATGTGAAAATTAGAGGCTTGCAGGAAAAATATTAAGTTCCCAGGATGACTCCTAAATTCCTAGAAAAAAAGCCGGACCACACCAATCAGGCACATTCCAGGATGTCACAGGTCAAGTTCTGCCAGCTTCCGGCATGTTGTGTAGACGACACATGCCAGATCATGGGCAGAAAACTAGATGGACTGACCCCTTTTTTCGACTACTCTAGAGACCTGGGCCTTTCATCAGTGAGCTGCAGTGCAAACGATCCTGAATGTTATTCCTGTAGTTCTCAGTTTGACTCCTATTGTCTCAACCACAAAATCTCGCTGTCTTTCTCTTGTTCTGGGTATGTTTGACAAATAAGTCCCAGTTTTGAGATTTATACAGCTCACAACATGCTGTTTTAAAAAGGCATCTCAGAATAGAGAGTTCCAGAGGAGCTTGTTTGTGCTTTTTATAGTTTTGAGAGAAAGGAAACATTAAAACTGAGCAGCACCGCTTTTGACTCTCTGATCATAGGTAGGAGGTCGCAAAAACGGCTGAACGGCAGTTATTACCACATTCAAAACACATACCACCAAATATCTTTAGCCTTTACAGTGTCACACTGTGCATTACACTGGAAAATGGCCTGAAAGAGCCTACCTGGCCATTAGGAGGAATACAGGAGGTGTTGCACCACAGAGCGCAGAGGCTCAGAGTCTGTCATTTACTGCTGACTGAAGCAGCCCTCTTAAAGTTACACAAATGTGTCGGGAGTGCAAACTACCACAAATATGCAATGATGGTGTTTGTGTGTTCTGTAAAGGTCTTTTTATTATTATTATTATTTTTTTTTAATGGGGAAACCTGATCCCTAAAGCTATGTCTAGTAGTAAATTATTCAACATCTACAAATAGATCAAAATCATTGGCCCGTTATTAATTCAGTGAATTTAAATGTAGTCAAATTGAATGTAAATTCAATGAATGAATCAGCAGACAGTGATATCTTTGCAGAGACTTTTTTAGGATTTTGTAAAACTTGATTTATGTGAATGTCACAAAAACGATCAATACCGTATTTGGATCATATTTCACCACAAAGTAAAAGAAATTAACATTTAAGCTTCATAGGTTATTATTATTATTATTGTTATTATTATATTGAGTATTTGCATTGTGACACTAACATTTAAATAAACAAAAAATAGAGAGAGAGAGCGAGAGAGAGAGATTTTTTATTTAAATGTTAATATGTGTATATATATATATATATAATTTGCATTTTGTATTTTTTTTTCATCCCCCTTCCCACAACTAAATCTATATTTTTGAAATGTCTGTAGTATTGGTAGGGAGAAAAAAAGCTCATTACTACTAAGAAAAATAATAATAAAGACATTTTTGCAGAGATTTTTTTAAGGATTTTGTAAAACATGGGGGGATTTATGTTAAATGAATGTCACAATTATTTTATATTTCCAAATATCTCTTATTTCTGAAGTATAAAAGAAAAAAAAAATACAAATCAAATACTACTACTAAAAATTTATAATAACAGTTTTTTTTTAATTTAGGATTTTTTTTTTTAACTTGGGGGGATTTATATTAAATCATTTTCACAAAATCTATCAAGACAATGTGTGGATCACGTTTCACCCCAAGAGAAAGGAGCATTTAAACTTTATAGGATTATTTTGTTACAAGAAATTGTGCCGTAATTATAATATTATGGCGTGGAGAAACAACAAAAAACACTGTATTTCTTCCTCTCTTTTTTTTCTCTTAATTTAAGGGTGAAATATGACATGGACATTCCTAATAAGTAAGCAGCTATGGCTCCGAGCATCTGGAATTGTGTTCCTCACACATGCAATGTTCCACCAATAATAAGCAATTCTGTTTACATATATTTATGCCAAAACCAATTGGAAAAGTATATATTCATTTGTGGCCAGTGAAAAAAAATAAAAAATAAATAAGTGTTTAATTGTGTTTCCGCATTGCTCTTGGGTAGAAGCAATAAAGAATTTACATTGCATGTGAGGTAGGGTATAGCACACATTAACACATCTCTCTTTAATATATAAAGTAGCATTCATGTCTCTGATGTGTGGCAGCTATCAAATATAAGTGACAGTTGAAGCATGACCTCACCTTTGAAACTCATTTCCTTTCATACGTGAGCTGCAAAATAGATATTATTAAAGTTGCTGTGGTGATTCAATTTCTTGCTGATCCCACCCCACATCCACCTCCACCCCCACCCAACCCCCAGCCTTCATTTTATCTTCTGAACAAATGCACAGAATATTTGGAGTTCCTTCACCGAGGATGCTTTCATTCACACGCTTCTAGATAAACATATATAGACAAGACCTCAGCTCTGTTTCAAAACCTTTTGACCTGCCTATCTAGACAGCATTTAAACCTCTTAAGACCCTGCGGCCTCATATGAGGACATTATATTTTTGGAACAGGGAAAGAAATGATATTTCTATATTCTATGAAATACTATATATTATTATGAAAATCTTGTCAATTATTACTCCCATTATTACACTTGTTTTTTCATTACATGTTGCCCCAAAAACACAGTAATATGCAAATTAGATTTAGTTTATAGATACATTGTATATAATGAGAAAACCTGTTTATGGCCATTTTACACACTTATGAATTAAATATCTTTTTTTTAATATATATATTTTTTTACATTATTTTTAATGCTCTAAACAATGTAAAGACATGAAAAAAAAACTAACTTTTTCCTAAAACTTTTTTCTCGGGTCTTAAGAGGTTAAGGCAACATAGGTGCACTCAAGATGCAAAGGTTACTCCAAAAGCTACACTGTTAAAAAAATCGTTCCAATTTCCAATATGTTACTTGGTGTTTCTTTATAATTATTTGTTTCAAATGCTGATTAGAAATATACTTACATTTAATTCAATACCCAAAAAGTACACAAAAAAAGTCAAATTTAATTTAAAGTAGACTATTTTAGCCAGTATTCGTGTATCATTAGAGTCATTAGAATCATGACATTAGAGAATTAGCCAGTGAACCCAATTCTTATGGCTAGAGGTATTTTGTAAAGTGCCTATGTAAAGTATTCAAAATCAGTTGCTAATGTGGTTTTATTTAATTTTTCAAGGTCGCTTCCATGTAGGCTGTAGACAGTAAGACAGTTCACTGTTTTGGAGCAGAGCTTTTGAGTTCCGTAGGGTTCATTCATGGGTCTCTGCTTCTGTACATTTTCTCCCAGGCAGAAGTGATCTCACTAATGCTGGGTTTATTTACAGGCCAAACAAGAGGGATTTTCCATCTTGGACTGGTGTTTCTATTAAAAATAGAAAACTGTCTTGGTTAAAGTGACGCTGATATGCTGACTTCACAAAACCCCCTCATTTATGTGAACTAAGGAGTAGTTCACGCAAATACTAATTCAGTCATCATTTACTCACTCCTATGTCATTATGAAACAAACTGATTTTTATTCTACCGTGCATGGAAAAAAAACAAAAAAAAAAAATATATATATATATATATACACACACACACACACACACACACACACACACACACCACACAC
>NW_015552532.1:109021-109352 GCF_001515605.1 Sinocyclocheilus anshuiensis
TAGATGTAGGTGTGGGAAGGGGGATGAAAAAAAAATACAAAATGCAAATTATATATATATATATATACACATATTAACATTTAAATAAAAAATCTCTCTCTCTCGCTCTCTCTCTCCTCTCTCTCTTTATTTAAATGTTAGTGTCACAATGCAAATACTCAATATAATAATAACAATAATAATAATAATAATAATAACCTATAAAGCTTAAATGTTCATTTCTTTTACTTTGTGGTGAAATATGATCCAAATACAGTATTGATCGTTTTTGTGACATTCACATAAATCCCTCCAAGTTTTACAAAATCCTATATAAATTTATATTTATTTA
>NW_015552532.1:109395-109901 GCF_001515605.1 Sinocyclocheilus anshuiensis
TATAAATAAATAAATACATAAATACATAAATAAATAAGGTTACATTTCCTTCAAGGTGTAATTGTTACTGCATAATTCCACAAATAAGTACTGAGTAATAATACTTAACTACAAGTACTAACTATAGGGTTAAGGTTAGGGTTTTGCTTAGGGTTAGTTACTTGTAATTATGCCTAATTTATTTACAGTAAGTACATACCATGCAACTATGCCACCTTAGAATAAAATGTTATCATATAAATTAGATGCCGATTTGTGTGTCATTTTTTCGAATATGTTTTATTAGAAAATACTATTTCAGTTTATTTCAGACTTAATAATGTAATGTTTAATTATGTGTAATAATTTAATAAATCCTACCCCCCACCACCCCACCCCTTTTTTTTCTGTGTTTGAGTCTCTCACACAAAGCTATCTCAATTTTTAAAAGACTTGTAATATAGTGCATAAGTCATATAGATTACTTTATAATATAATATAATATAATATAATATAATATAATATAA
>NW_015552532.1:118002-119108 GCF_001515605.1 Sinocyclocheilus anshuiensis
GTGTGTGTGAGTCAACTGTAAGACAGTAGCGACCGGAATCAGGAGGAGTGCTGTTGACTAACTGACTGGAGACTGTTGTGTTAGCTTGAGTACAGAATGCTATCTTGATAACCGTCCAGTTCAGCAGCCTCACAGAAATGGAGTGTGAGATTCAGATTGTCTGTCTGTTCCTTCCAGTCTCTCTCTTCCTTTCTTCCACAGTCCCGTTCCTCCACTCATGTCTGCCATTCCGTGGCCATCTGCCATGTTGGACCAAAGCCTTGAGACGAATAACTGAAGTGTGACTGGAGAAGTACAGCGCTGCTTGAAATCCTTTTTCAGCAGCAAAACTTGGAGTGATTCTGGGCCTACTGTGAACCAAAGCCCTGTATCATAACAAATTATGTATTCCAGCCTCAAATTCAAATCGCGTGTTCACCACCGCTCCTGAAGGACTGTGAGTTTAGCTCATTTCTTTGGCAGTAAGCAGTTTTTTTTGCTATTTAGCATTTGACTGCAAACTAGATGATTTCATAAACATGACAACCGTTAGCAGGGAAACCTCAAGTCAGAGCATGTGACTGCAGTAATGCGAAAAGGGAATCCTGAGATTTCCCCTCACTGCTACTGTAATCGGCCATCAGAGCGGCGAAACACAAAGGTCTCCATGGTGATGTGTGTTTATTACAAAACACCCATCCAGAAATGACAGTCTTGTTCACTAATGTCTATTTATAAAGCCTGAGGAAGGAACGTGTGTGTGTGTGTGAGCGGGCAGCGCTGTGGAAAGCTTTGCTCACACTCCGTCTGCTGCTGCTCATGTGCAGCTGGTTTGGCGATTCAAAAAAAGAAAGAGAAAAAAAAAATGTCGTAGCAGCGTGCTGAAATCACCATGGCAACTTTGTCAAAGCAAATAACTGTCTGTTGCTTAAACTAGCGTGGCTTCCTCATCTTGTGTAATTAACTTTTTCTTAATTACCTTTTTTTTTTTTCAGCACTTGAACCAGTGCTGTTTTAGTATTCATGTACTACTATAGTTTTTAATAATATTTTGCTTTTATTTTTATAATTTTCTTTATTTTTTTAAGTTTTGGTACTTTTTGCAATTTTGCTTTTGTAATATATAT
>NW_015552532.1:119155-120791 GCF_001515605.1 Sinocyclocheilus anshuiensis
TATATACTGTATATAGGTTTAATTTTTATTTCAGTTTCAGTTCAGTTTTAGTAATTTATTTCTTTCCAATTATTCAGTTTATTTCCAGTCATTTTGAAATGGCTTCAACTTAAACTTATTTTGGTTAGTTGCCAATTCACCATTTCTAATCTAATATTTATATTGCATTTCAGCGTTATTTCAATAAAAAAAAATGTTTTAGTTTTAGTTAATGACAACACCCCCGTTTTCAGCAATACATGACCAAACGAGTTTACGGATGTAAATTCCACAGAAATGCAAGAAATAAACATAACAGTCTAGCTAATATTAGCTAACAAATATTATCATTGCTTATACAAGTTATGTAAACTGTTCTCCTTCCGTACTGATTGTTAAAAGCTTAACAATCATCAAGGACGTAAATACAAAGCAATACACTGATAACAATCAATAACCAAACAGCAATGCCATGGTAACCACCCACAGTATCTTAGTTTTCATGCACCACTCATAAAAGCCTCTGCGTAAGTTATCCAGAATATGCGCCCTATTTATTTATATATAAACCAAACCACAGTATCACCGTATTTTAAATAAAGGTACCACCATAGCACTTTAGGTAAGCACTAACTGCTTGCATATTGTAATCACAATTGTATCACAAAACAAAGTATCTCACTTCCAAGAAATTCTTCTGACTGTCACACAGTTCACAGGAAACGGTGTATCAAAAAAGTTTGTGTGTGTCTCTTTGAGTTTATTTCCATGGAGACGGCAATGGCCCTGACTCTAGATGATCACAGTGCTATGCAGACAATGTATTTGCAGCCTTCACAAACGCACACACACACACACACACACACACACACACACAAGCCCCACAGTGCCAGACCACAATGTCACATTCACTTCTCCAAAATCATTTAGAAAAGCGTCTGTCACAGCACAGTAGGAGAAAAGGAAAGCTCTCATTTATGCTCAGATTTAACGAACTGTAGAGTCTCATCGCCGAGCTCACAGATACTGTGCTGCGACCTCTCTCTCTCTCTCTTGCCAACCATTTACAGAAAGTTAAAAATGCAGTATTTAAATACCTCCATGAGACGTTTGGATTTTAGAAACCTCCTTGTGACTTCCTATGGCTGTTTAAAAAGTAATGAGACTGAATAAAAAAGCACTCAAGTTAATAACCTTGAAAAATTGTGCAGGAGTCATTTATCAGGCCTTCCAGGAAGCTGCATATGTTTGAAACGTTGGCACAGCGAACAGCCTTAATTATAATGGTCATATGCATTTGATAACTGCTGCCAGTGTGAACTTCAAACTACTAATCATTCATGAAAAATAAGTTATTTCTTTCTAATGTCACAAAAATAGTCAGCAGATTTTAGAGGATTGTATGTAAATAAGAAGATGACAAATAACATTGGCGTGAACTTTTGCTATTACTATTATTATTCAGCATTAAAATATTTATTTATAAAAAACATTTGAAATTATTATTTTTTTAAAGATTTTAAGATTTTAAATGTATGTAATGTCAGTTTTGATTAATTTATTGCATCCTTACTAAGATTAAGACTTTTGTGACACTAAATACTCAAGTATTTGCTGCTGAAAATTCAGCTTTGCATCACAGAAATAAATTACATTT
>NW_015552532.1:120801-129224 GCF_001515605.1 Sinocyclocheilus anshuiensis
GGGGGGGTGAACGGAGCAGGGATATCCCTCCATGGCTGCATGATTATGAGTCATTAAAACCACTGCTTAAAGAGAGAACAGCGTGTCCTGTTTGTGTTACCACAGGAAGTCCATTGCAGGATGCACGCATGCAACCACACACATACACAAAGAAGCTTCTCGAAGTCACTCTGCTGACCACAATACATTTATTTTATTTTTTTACCAACTACTGATTCACTGGACTCCAGAAACGTACTAACGTACTACACATACAATTTACTGCAGATTCCAGCTGAAATGGACACTGTTGGCAGTAAAACACCTACAATTTTTATTCCTTTTCACCCAAATTATGCTTACAGGGTAAGAATATTGATTAATAAAGACTGATTTTGGTTGTTTCCTTGCACAATGCTACACTATGTTATGACCTATAATAAATTGAGCATCATTCTCCCCTCTCATGGACTCAAAATAAAAAAAAAATTGTCTAATGTTCATCAGTTTTCTGTTAATACTCTCATCAATCGTCTTACCAGAGAACAGCATTCCCGATTATAATTGAAATATGCAATCTCCTCTGTGCTGAGCCAAGACAGCATCCACAAAAGTTGCTGGGCTCTCTGATTGGTCTTAGAATTAACATGCTATGTCATTGTGTTGGGAGTTCAAACCTCAGTGAGGTTTGCTTGTGGAAAAGCTCAGATTCAGAACACTTCAGAGCGAAGCCTGCCACCAAAATAATGTTCAGGACCTCTATAATAATCTTAATCAAACGGAGTGGTCCTGACTGAAATCTAGTTTGAGTGACGAATGGAGCTCAAGCGTAGTTCAGGCAGCCAGCATCAGCTGACGCTCAGCTGATTGTAACACCTCCCACTACAATTAAATAAGGTATATAAGTTCATCCGTACTCATATTTGCCTTAGTCCGTCGCACAGACATGCGCTTACCCTCCTCCATCCCCAGCTCCTCCTTATACAGGCACGTGATCACTTAGCATCTTGTCCACGGAAATCATCTATCAGCTAATCTTTGCTTAATCTTCTAAGTCTCATTCACAGACCTGTATCACTTCTGCATGGAATTTTATATCTGTTGCATATTAAAAAATTCTGGTAATTGCATTAGGCTTAAGTGAGGTTTGTTTGTGGACAGCTCAGAATCTGAACCCTTCAGATCAAAGCCTGCTGCCAAAATAATATTCAGGACCTCTACAATAATCTTAATCAAAGAGAGTTATCCTGAATGAAATACATTTTGAGGTTTGCATCAGAAAAATAGAAAACAAGTCTGTATTTATGGCTTTTCTGATGTAGTAAGCTTGCTCGGTAGCTCAGTGCACTTGCGATGCGGAACCCTCGTTTATGAGTCCCGTGAGAGACGAGTCAGAATAAAAGAGTTCAAAGACTTGTAGAAGCATGCTAAAATGGCATGATTGCTTCAGCAAACTTGTTTTTATCTCACATTTGCATTTGTTAACACTATTGGTTAGTTTAGGATTTAGTGTATACGCTACATTATTTTCTAACACAAACCTTTTTGTGTTTTGGGTGATTTTTTAGCACATCTTTATGTGGTTGCTAGATAATTGCTAGAGTTTCTGGAAGATTGCCAACTGGCCTAAGCTCAGCCACAAGTCTCTAGTCTCTATATAAGGCTTTCCTTTTTGTAATTGCATGTTTTCGTCAATCAGGCAAAAATTGCCCAATCACTTAAAAAGCTCTTCAACACAATTCAAAGTATCATTAATGGTTACTGCACAAATGGAAAATAAAAGTATTAGCACTCGCATACAAGACCTTTTAGGCAGGTTATGGTGTCAATCTTGCAACGTACAATATTTTAGAGCAACTAAATTTCTATTTATTTTTTTTTCCTTCATAAATGATGAATTTGCTTTTGTGGCACTTAAACAACACAAACAAACCCAGAGCCGGCCAATGTGTAATGAGAAACATCTGTTCCTGTCCGGCCTGGTTTGAGGTCTCACATTTAAGCATCATGTTAGTCCTCATGTTCCAATGCCCCCCTCAGCTTGTACATCTATCCCAGACTGATTTTATGCAAATTATTTTGAAGTCAGGAAGAGGAACAATTGCAGATCTGTAAAGAATGAAACTTTTGCTGTAGCAGCATTCTTATGAAACGCAAGTCGAAAACACTCATAAAGTTTTAATGAACTTAATGGATGACTAATAAAACCAGAGCTTTTGAGGACGATGAGTTCAAATCCAAGAGTGCATGGAATACTGCAAAATAAATGCCATTTTAGTAATTGTGCAAACTGCACAGATTAGATAAAGATATCAACAGATACCAATACTCTCATACTAAATTATTCCATCGCCCATGCTTGCCACCTTCAAACCCCCACCCTCTTCCCAACACCAGTGTCCAACTCAAGGCCTGATGTCAGTATTTACTCATACTTTCCGGGGGTCACAGAGTCACCACTCATGGCTGATGGGAACGTGTTGTTTTCCTCTGTTTTGATTGGCTGCAGTGTGCATGGGAAAGGGCCACTTGTCCTCTGAGGTTTCCCTCCTTCCAGCCAACCAGAGTGGAGTTTCTGACTGGATAGGGCTTCCGCACTGGTAACCCCTCGTACGCTAAAGCGGAAATGCACCGATATCCTCTTGCTGGAATGTGACCTGAGAGGATCCAATCATGGGAATCGACCGAAATTCAGAGACAAAACATCCTAACAAATAATTGGATTTCATATCAATAAATGCTACGGTTTTACACGAATTGCTCAGATTTGCTCAAATTGCTCAGCCATTCAACCCTGTTACTACAGTTATTTAAATATAAATGAACCAATAACTGCAACCTTGTTGCTCATTCAGAAATGGAATTTCAAAAGAAAAGGGATTTTTTTAATTTATAAAATGTATTTATATTTGTATATAATGTTTATTTTTTATTTTTTTAATAAATTATGCACCCACATTTAAGTTGGATTCAGCAGGTCCAATAATTTCCAATAATAAAAAATAAAAATAAATCATTCAGGTAGACAAAAAAATATATAATAATTAAGCAGCTCCTTTCACTGATCCTTTCTTAAAGAATAACAAAAACTTGTCCTATTTTGTGCCATTTTCGTAGGAAATGGCAAATAAATATGTCCATATAAAATTGTCTTTAAATGTCTCAGCAGAGATAATCTGAATTCTCCATTTAATGGAAGTGGAATAAAAATACCATAAGCCTTTGCGAGTTAAATATGCCCGAATAAAGTGATGAAAACTAATACAAGATCAAAATATTCCAGATCAAAGTAATATTCTACATATTGGTCTGAATATGGAATTACTCTGAGGACTTTGTTTATTTTCTGCCTTTTTTCTTGCTAAAGGCAAATGTTAATAGGTATTTGTGCTTGTGGTGCATTCTACAAATTGTTCAGGAAGGATTGTTTGCCTTGTGCAACAAGCTTTATAATATTACAAAATCAAGACAAACCAAGAAAATTTCTAAAATGGATTAAAATAAAAGTTAATTTAGAACTGTGCATATAACCTTTGTTAATAATAATAATAATAATTGCAATGAACAATCTGCTGGTAAAAAAAAAATATATATATGTTTCTGATTTTACACCGTTAAAACAATTTTTTTCCCCCACATGGATGGATGGATAATTCTACAGTCTATTAATGACCATAATTCTCTGACCACATCGATTTCAGCAGTTTAAAAGCATATGATTTCATGCACAATGGAATACTGATCTCATCCTTTAAATTAACACATTCAGTTCCATTCATTCATATCTAGATGTCCCATGGTTCATTAAACACCACATAACATAATTTATAAAATACTTGGACATCATAAATCTGCCCTGAAGTTCAAATGACTGGATCTCAATGAAAGAGAAAGATTAAGTGAAGCTGTATGTATGAATATAGGTAGTCTCTACCTCGTATCATAACCTGTCATTTGTGCAGCCTGAGTATGTGTGATCTGTCAAACAACTCACCAATACAACAAACATTTATGTTGTGGAGATGAAGAAAAAAGAAATAGCATGTCAGCTATGAAACATGGCATTGCAAACACATTATCCAGTCTTTTAATAGCATGGTATATGCTGCCAGTCAACTCAAATCTTCAGGCACACTGCTATACACACCCTGATGTCTATATGAATATATTTCAAGATTGTTAAACTGAGAACTGCACGAGCATGCAAAAGCTATAAAAAAAAACACTTGCATGTTTGGCTAAACCACACCAACATAAAAATATGATGGAGACTATATTTGGTGGTATTCCCATGTCAGTGGGGAAGCCTAAGCTATGAGAAACCGCTTATACAACACACATGCACTTGGTCACAATGAACATCTAGCACAATGAAACTCTTATCTGCACATCTTACAAAAACAAATAAAAAATTGTCCTTGTCATATGCAGTCTTTTCACCTAAAACGTTGACTGGGCGAAAAACCCATATGCAACGTCAATTAAACTTTGATGTACTGAATTTTGTAGAGAGCATACTGGGGAGGAAAAGTCTTTGACATAACACATCTGTTTTAGACTAACTCCTTTGTCATTTGTTTATCGCTAATAGAGAGTGAGAGTGATTGGACACTCCTCAAACGTTCCCTAGAGCTTCCCGAGACTTCTAGAAGCATAACAAGCACCATCTTCCACAGCTGAAGACCACAGCATAGCTGAAGAATGAATAAGAAAGCAAACAGTGTTTGAAGGTGGTAAAAAGAAACATGAGTCACTTTGTGAATCTTTGAGTCACTTTGAATCCTGCCAGCCTTTTATTTTCAAACTCTCGTATTTCTAACCAAACCCAGACTTTACCACGTGACAAGAATGAATCAGAGCATGTGGTCTGTGAAAACAATGGTGCACCATTCGGGGGTTACAGGACAGAGTAAATCAACCATGGTGGATGTGAGCCCTTTCTGGGTGGTGGACCTACTTGAATCTTCAAAAGGCATTGACCACCTACCGTCTGTTAACCTACCGTCTCATGGCAAGAACTGCTTCAAACATGCAGTCTCAATGTTACTGGCTGGCTTTATATGTTTATTGTAATTATATGTTTCCTCCTGTCTAAATTAGTGGTTCTGGTCCAGAATAGGCTGCAGTGTGGACCAGACCAGTGATTGTTCCTGGATATATTCCAATACAATCCCAATTTTTGATGTCTCCCTTATCTGACCTATTAATTTCAGGTCTTGGAGTCTCTTCTAACAAACTGATGAGTTGATTCAGATGTGTTTGATTATGATTATAACAATGTGTAATGTGGGGGTGCCTCCAGGAACAGGGTTGAGAACACTGGACCAGACTATATGCCGATAGGACGGTCATAACCCTGCTTCTTGGTGTGGCCCGTTAGCTATTGTTATGTCCCTAGTCCTAATGGCTGGAGCAAGCCGTGATGAAGAACAGCTGCTCAAGGGTTGAGGCTCATGTTTTGTAACCTTTGGGCTGGAACAGGAGGATTGGAGATGCAATTTAAGTAGGTGTAATGTATTCAGGTCTGCATCCATCGTCCTTCCAACCCCCTCACAATATGCAAACACCTCCCCCTTGTTCCTTACACTTTCGGGAGGTTTATTGACTGACATTTCAGAAAAGACGAGGGGGCCGTGTGCCAGCAGTAACTGGAGCAGTGACAAATCACTTTATGGAAAGAGCAACCTGTTTACTCTTAAGCCAAAGTGTCCCCTCACCCTACCTTCAGCCTGCAGGGCCCGGAACCGGACAGACCTTCACCTTATCCCGTATTGATTGGTCCTGCCCCCTCCCATATGGGACGGATCATTTATTTTCAGGGTGATGTAAGTGGAACTGATTAGAACAAGGTCTGATTGATTTGCTTATGCATATGTCGTGGCACTCTAGAGATCAAGCCTGGCGGGAAAGGAGAACAATCACCTGATCTTTGCCAGGATCTCAGACAAGGGGCATTATCGTTTGGTGTCCAAGTGAGCATGAGTTTGCCACCGCATTTGTGAATATGACAAAGAGCAATCCGAGAAAAAACACATGCAGCATTCATTTGCATTTCATTGTATTTGCAGAAACTGCAGCTCTCAAAAACGAGGGGATAAATGATGGCATGTCGCTGAAAGTGCTCGCTCTCACTATGCTGCTCTGATTTATTCCGTTTGAGATTTCGACCTTAACGCAGGTGTGTGTGCTGCAAACGCTGCTGGCATCCTTGTCTTAAGAGTAATTCTAATGAGCCCACTTCCCTTGTGACTGACTCTTTTTCAGACACTAAAGTGATGTGTGTCCTTCTCTCAAACAATGATAAAAGGAACAGAAGTCCTCCAAAAAGCCTGCCTAAAATGCATTTATCTTGTCACATGCATTGTCCTACTGCTGCACTCATAAACTCTGTGCAGTGCTGCAAATGGTAGCATCTTTTCCCACTGCTCTTATCTTCTTGAAAAACTTTCAAAACCTGCTAGATTAACCTCAAACGTTCGATATGCAATAGATAACGTGTATATTGAGTGAATATTGTAAAGACAATGTTTTGGTGATTATATCTCACATCTCTCTGTAGTTTGTGCTATGGACATGGGCAGGAACTCATGTGGCTTCTTGAGGACATGTGTGCTGTGACTTATCTAACTAATCAAGCATATGGTTATCCCCTGTTGGATGATACAAGGAGTGAAACATCTCATACACATTGATGCAGTATTCATGGCTCTGAATGCTGAATATTGAGGTGGAAATCAGCCATACCTAGATACCAGAATATCAAAGAGACTTTAAGGTGGGCAGTGTACAGATGCCCCTGACAGCCCCATTTGGATCTAGTAGCCAAAATACCATAGAGCAGGGGTGTCAAACTCAATTCCTGGAAGGCCGGTGCCCTGCAGAGTTTAGATTCAACCATAATTAAACACACCTGATCCAACTAATCAAGTCCTTCAGGCTTATTTGAAAACGTCTCTAGGTTACGTATGTAACCATGGTTGCCCGAGGGAACGAGACGCTGATTCGCAATCACATACATACATATATGTATATGTAGGTATATGTATGTATATTACATGCATTTTACTTACTTTTAAATTTTAAATATACTAATTAATAATAATTAATAATTTTATAATGAGAATAATAATAACAAGAAAATGATAGAATTTTTATATTTTATTTTTTATTAAATATTTATAGCCTATATGTAATACTTATTTTTTTCTATAAATAAACTATATATATATTTTTTTTTTTTGTTTGTTTTTTTTTTTTTTGAAAGCTTCTATTAACTATAAAATTATGTAACAATGTGAAACGTAAGAGTGTAGACATCTTAATCATTATTTAAAAAAATAATAATAATAAATAAACACTGTTTTTCAACATGATATGTATTTATTTATTTACTTACTTTCATAAATCATATTTAGGTTTTTAGTCATGAGGGTGAGCAGGGGTCCTAACTTTTTTTTTTTTCTTCTGTATGTTTGCTGTACCATTTAATTGACAGGCCAAATGTTTTTTACATATCAATAAGTAGTTTTTATTTTTTTCCCCCTAAGAAATAAAAATAGAAGATTATGCTATTATAACTATTTAGAGCTCCCTTTTTAAGTTTTTCGTTGTTGTAATATGGCTAAAACAAGTTAATCTTACAAGAGGTTTATTCAAATCATTGTCTATTAAATACATTTGAAATTCTGTATGCAATGTATGAATTGCATGTTCATTTATTTATGAATACTTTTATAGATTTAGACTGACTTTGAAAAAAGTATAGATTTCAGCAAAGTCAACAGTATATTCAGTTGCTCTAGGGTATATTACTCTATATATATACTATGGGGCTGTTATGCAATCTGTGAATTCCCCACAGATCCAGATCCAGATCCAACTTTAGCTAAAACTTTCCCAAATGCCACGGTGATATTTTCACGTCAACTTCCTTCTACCATGTTCCCCACTCCTTACTGATGAACCTCATCTGCCTACGTCCATATAGGAAACTAACACTTGTGTGTGTGTGTGTGTGTCAGGGGACGGGTGTGTGGGGGGCCCCAAAACTCCCTTCTGCTCACATTCCAACTGGGTTAAGTAGAAAGACTGACACAAATAGCCCATCCTTCACGCACACAGACTGCGAGGAGATGGATTTTCCAGCACTAAAGACTCATTACTAATTCCTCCTCCAATTCTGTATATCTGTCAAACAGCTTACTACAGCACATTTAGGCCCCCTCCACACGTTTAGCTGTATACGCATACATTTTGTATCGTATAGGCGTTTCGTCCACACGGATCCGGCGTTTTGGGAGAGTGAAACCGATATTTTTTGAAACCGGGTCCCAGAGTGGATAAATCTGAAAACGCCACCCTTGCGTTTTCATGTGGACAGCGAATCCGTATATTTTCTGAAACGATGACGTCATCAGCCCACGTCTCGCCCCTAGTCAGACACC
>NW_015552532.1:129240-140142 GCF_001515605.1 Sinocyclocheilus anshuiensis
TATATATATATATATATATATATATATATACACTATGGGGCTGTTATGCAATCTGTGAATTCCCCACACAGTCCCCCATGGATCCAGACCCGCCTTTAGCAAAAACTTTCCCAAATGCCACAGTGATATTTTCACATGTCAACTTCCTTCTCCCATGTTCCCCCACTCCTCACTGATGAACCTCATCTGCCTACGTCCATATATGAAACTCACACTGCATTGTGTGTGTGTGTGAGGGGACGGGTGTGTGTGGGGCCTCGAAACTCCCTTCTGCTCACATTCCAACTGTGTTAAGTAGAAAGACTGACACAAATAGTCCATCCTTCATGCACACAGACTGCGAGGAGATGGATTTTCCAGTGCTAAAGACTCATTCCTAATTCCTCCTCCAATTCTGTATATCTGTCAAACAGCTTACTACAGCGCGTCGTTTAAATATCAGTCCAGTTGATGTGTCATAAGAAAGCTCTTTAATTACACATAGACAAAATGTATCTCTCTCACAAGGCTTTCCTCATCTCACCCCAAGGTCTCTCAAAATACCGGCTAAAGCTGTACCTCATCTCCCTATCATTATCTTAAGTCATTTATCCTAAATGCTGATATAGGGACTGGGGGAGAGGCTTTAACCACCCACCCTTATGACTTATTCAGCATGATGTAGTGCTGTGTCACCATAATGGCTCCTGATGCCGTGTGTAACAGATGGCGGCCTCAAAGTGGCCGGTCGGTAGATTAATAAGTGGGGCTCGTGTCAATCGATTGCGTGCCGGGTATTCAGGGTGTAAAACTGACCAGGAACAGGGCTGATGAAGAGGAAGTCGCCCATGTGACCAGATAGCAAACCCCTGCTAAGGTTCAGACTGTCAAACAGTGCACTTAGAGACCATTGAAGCGAGGTAGAATGTCTTTATCCTTCCTGTACTAGCCGGTGATTTTAAGCTGTGTGCTTTTGTCTTACAGACAACAGCCACTTGCTGCGGATCTGTGATAGGGAAATCACTGGGTGTTTATTTAACTGTGGCCAATGTATAGTCTTTTAAAACACTTTTATCACACACTAGTTTATTTGATTTACACTTTTATATTGCTACAAAAATATATAACAAATAAATGCTGGTTTTTTTTTCAACTTTCGATTCAAAGAATCATGGTTTCCACCAAAATATTAAGCAGCACAACTGTTTTCAACATTGATCGCAATAAGAAATGTTTCATTAGCAGCAAATCAGCATATTATAATGATTTCTAAAGGATCATGTGACACTGAAGACTGGCGTAATGATGCTGAAATTTCAGCTTTGTATCAAAGGAATAAACTACATTGAAAATATATAGAAATAGAAAACACATACTACAAATTGTAATAACATTTCATATTATTAATTTTTTTTTATTTTTTTTTTTATCAAATATATGCAGCCTTTGTGAGCATATAGGCCCTCTTTCGAAAACATTCTTACGACCCAAACTTTTGAACAGTAGTGTAACAGCAGGGAAGAAATGAAGGCACGGTGAAAGTTTTGAACAATCTTTATACAGCAAAAAGAATCGGTGCAAAAAAAATCGGTGTTGGTTTTAATAAAAATCAATCCCTGTTACACACACACACACACACACACACACACACACACACACAAACACAGTCTTCCCATGTGTCAAGAGGACCTGTTTGCAGGTCTTTTGACACTTAAGAAGGCATTCAGTTCATTTGATGCTGGCCCAACTATGGTTAAAAAAGGCTCTTCGACTGTGACTGTGGGCTGCCAGAAAAAAAAAAAAACACAAAACACAGACAACAAGAGGAGTCACAGAGAGCAAACCTTTTAAGCAGCCCACCTGATCTCGTTCTCTCTGTGTCTCTCTATCTGGGTAAACTCCCAAATGATGACAAGCCAATTAACGTGCATCATTAGTTTGAAGGCCCTTTTAAACAGAACCACAAGGAGGGAGCTTAAGAAGGCTTTTGCATTATTGATCTAATGTCAGTGCCGGAAGGACCTTGTCATTGGGGAGAGGGAAGCCAGGGTGGGGTGTATTACAGTAATGGCTATCTGCAGCATTTGAGAAGCTGCGCTCATTGTTAACCGCTAATGGGCAGTAATATACTGTTTACATGTTTGCTAATGCATTGCAGATTATGTGAGCCATTGTCTCTCCTCCCTTCCCCCTTCACATCTCCTTAGAGAAGCAGGAGAGTGTGTTGTTAACTAAGCGCAGCAGTTACGCTAGCATAAATAAATTCAATGTAGCAGTTCTATAAATTTGTTTACATACATTATTAAAGATGTGGAATGATTGTGGGCAACCAACTTCACAAACAAGCTTGATGTTCTGAATATGCCTGTGGAAAACGCACTGTCAATAATGTGTCCTGAATGCTTCCTAGGGTGTTTCTAAACGATTACTAACATGTTCTAGGTGGTTACTTACTAGTCCAAGTGAAAAGAGCACATCCCACAGTCTCTATAATATTCCTACCTAACTTCATAAACTTAACTATTTTACAATTTAATGATTTAGTATGAATTTGTACAAAATGATTCGTACGAAAATCTATGATTTTTAGAAAAAAAAGCTTGTACATCCAACCCTTAACCTCACTCTAAACGTAGTGTATGTTTACACAACAACAAATTTACTAAAAATGGAAAAGTTTTTCCTTTACGTTTTTGAAAAGTTTCTCATTAAGGTGACGATGTTGTCAGACAAAATGATCCCTGTTCACACGGATTTGTGAAAATGACTAAAAACGCTGTATTATGCATGCCAGGCCACATACACATACACATTCTTATAGACTGATCATGCAGTAAACATGCGCATGATTTCATCGTTTTTACAAATTTGCATTTTCGTTGATGATAACAGTGCCGTTTTCAAAAAGTTCCACTTTGAAACCCTTTCTCAAAAGTTTGCGTTTTCAGGCACCCCAAACGTCATTGTCGTGTAAATGCATGGCCAAAACACATACAAGTTCTTAGTTTTTAGCTGAAAACAATGTTGTGTAAACACCCCCTTAACTGTCAGTGGGGTGTAATGGTAAGTTCAAGTCCTCTTGGGAATTTTTCCTATTAATGAGTTTGGAAGTCGTAATTTACGACAAAAGGTGTGTCACTTTAGTCAGAGCAAAATGGGATAAAATAAATCAGCTTTTTAAACTCCACTCTTGTAACCCTAAAAACATTATGAATAGATAATGTGCATCAAGGTTGTGTTTCTGCTTTTTTATGATTTTATTCAATTTATGAAGGTGCTGTAATGATCTATTGTAATTGTACAGTCCTATTGTTTTGTAAATGCAACTTTGAACATGGAACTGAAAGGCCATGTACACACTGCAGGTAAATTCAGTTGTCAATTCAACTTTTATTGTTTAATGTTGTTCTGTACACATACAGTTCAGTAAATTATGGGAGTGACAACTGCATTCTTCAAACAATTTTACTCTCAGAAAATTTCGGTAGCAGCAACCGCATTTACAACATTTTTTTGCACTGAACTGAACAACTAATTGTTAATGATGTATTTAAAGGAGTTGTGTTTCTCTTCTATTTGCACGTTGCAAGAAATCACAGGGAGCGAGGTACATCTTGACTCATTAGTGTTGCCAGATCTTGCTAGAAAAAAAAGCAAATTAAAACAAGCCCACAATAAACGTGAATCCAAATGCTTTATCTTGGAAATAAACCACATAACAAAATATTGCTGCATGCACCTGCCTACATTATTAATTCCATAAACTGGATGACTTTATGAGTCAATACCAAAGAAACAATCCCAAAGATGCTCAATAAAGCGTTGATCATAATAAGTGGACATGGCAACCCTTCAAGAGTGTGCTTTGCGAGGCAGCCTTCCAAACATAAACAAAACACGACACCTCTGTTGATGGTGGTTTAGTTCAAATCACCAAACATAAAAAATCTTTGGTCGCTGTAATTTACTTTGGTCAAAAATAGTGAATTCAAAACATGTGAGATGCCAGAACATTGCTATAGTTACCATAGTCTCAATTTTTGCAATTGCGAGAATGAGTTCTGTTCTGTACACTCACAAAATGTTTATTTAGGGCATTTATTCCAGTAATTATAAGCATTTGTCACTTTACAGTGTGTATATGGCCAGAGAAAGTTCACTGTTTCTAACGCATAATTACAACTTTGTGCTGGCGTTCACGTGTGTTCAACTCGTAAAGACGATCTTTCTGACATGACTTGAACACATCATAAGCAGATCGTAAGAAAAAGTACAAATGAGATCGTACAAATTTGTACAACAATTTTCCAAGATGTAAAGCACTTACGAATTGCCACCAGGTTTCAGGAGTGGCCATTCAGCTTGCGCTACTGTCAGTCACGGAAGCCGTGCAGATTGCAAAAGTTGATTCCAAATCATCAGTTCTTATTCTGCTGGATCTATCTGCTGCTTTTGAAACTGTCAATCAAAGGAGGTATCCAAAGCACATCAACTGGTCACTGGGGTTCCTCAGGGATCAGTTCTTGGATCCCTCCTCTTCTCTATATACACTACATCACTTCTCCTACCATTGCCATGTTGATGACACACAGCTCTATCTCTCATTTCAACCAGATGATCCAACGGTAGCTGCACGGATCTCAGACTGCCTGGCACCATCCACTTAGGTTCTTCTACAATTACCCCATCAACTTCGCTCAGAAATCTTGGTGTAATCTTTTATGACCAGCTGACCTTCAAAGACCACATTGCAAAGACTGCTCGATCTTGCAGGTTTGCATTGCACAACATCAGAAAGATCAGACCCTTTTCTAACGGAGCATGCTGCACGACTTCTTTTCCAGGCCCTTGTCATTTCTAGGCTGGACTACTGCAATGCTCTTCTGGCTGGACTTCCATCAAGCACAATCAAACGCTTACATATAGAACAACATTAAGAATCTACATCCCCTCCAGAAGTCTGAGATCCGCTAGTGACCGACGCCTCGTGGTACCATCACAGAGACTCTCAAAATCACTTTCCAGAACATTCTCGTTCACCATTCCTGGCTGGAGGAATGATCTCCCCACCCCTATCCGGAATGCTGAATCCCTGACAGTTTTCAAGAGACAGCTGAAAACTCATCTCTTTCGATGCTACTTGACTTTGTCTTTCTTTCTTTTTATTTATTCCTTCCCTTTCTAGCTTGTACTTATTTGAACAAATGCCTGAAACTTGGTATTAAGAGCACTTCATGAGTCTGCCCCTTTAAGAATAATTGCTTTATGTATTCTCCAGTTGTAAGTCGCTTTGGATAAAAGCGTCTGCAAAATGACTAAATGTAAATTTAATGAGAGTGTGCTTGACATTCTGGTCCTGAAATATTAGCATTAGCAATGGCAACAGCAAAGGAACCTACCATTTTCCCCACATTGTCTGCACTGACTTGTGCAGAATTGTGCAAAATGGAAATTATTATATTAATATTTTAAATGTTGTAAACAGAGCTTGTACTTGACAAAAAACTGTTAAGAGCCTTCAAATTCATTCTTGCTATATTCTGCAGGTGCAGATCCTGTGCGTGACTGCTATTATTTTGGCTAGCTGTGGCTGCCAATTGTCCATCCAGACTACTTGACCAAATGATACTTGATTTTAAGGACCCTTGTGAGGTGCTTACAGGAACGAATGGGTGCTGTATTACACAAGAGCACAGGAGACACTTCGGTGATGGGTCATCTCATCCGCTAATTCATTTCAGACGCCATTACTGAATGAAATTAATTCTATACTCCAATGAAGTATAATAAATTAGGGTCGTTGAGATGTTGACCTCTGTCTATGTGGGTTTTGTTACCGCACATCAAATTACAGTTGAAAAGTTCAGTTCATGCAATTGTTACTTTGCTTTAGACAGAAAATCAAGCGGCGTGTAAAGACAAGCTCACACTAGCGGTTTCCAATGACTATGTATGTCGGCGAGCCAAAGCAAACAATCATATCACCTAACAGCAAAGTCAGAATTTCTTTGTTTTAAATCCTTGAAAGGCCATGAAATTTCCCATTAACCTTCATTCAACTCGGCAGGACAGTAATGCAGTGTACTTTCGTTATACGGAAAATCTAATTTACCCTCAGGCTGGGAAAAAAAATAAATACTAGAAAGTTCAATAGAGAAACGAGATTTATTTGAACTTTATAATGACACTCTCTCTTACATGCAAAAAACACCTTTTGCTTATCAGTGCCTGAGTAATTGAAAAAAAGAGCCTTAAATCGGAAGTCCCGGACATTCTTTTCATCTCAATTTCAAATAAAAGCGTTAGCAGAAAGAGAGTTTTGAGGCCACATGTAAGGGGAAGGGAGCACACGATTACACCGCACTTCACATCTTGAAAACATGCACAGCCAAAGTGTTCAGTAAGCAGAAAATCACCCCAGTTGGGAATTTTTTTTGCTGTACTCCACGTCTCCTCTTTCAGCTTGCTCTCCATGGCCATCAGCACTCACCAGCATCAAAGAGCATTTTCTATCCGCCTTCACACATGCACGTTCCTACTATATGAAATGTTTGCAAAATTGCTTTTTTATTCTTGCTCTACCTTTTCAATGCTTTCATAAGTTAGATGTAGTAGCATTTACCATGTTTTCTGTCTATTCTTGGGGTTATTCTCAAGAAACTGTGCCAGTAGTTCTCCCATGACCTTTATTTGATATGATACATTTTGTGTTTGTTCTGTTTACTATTAGAAAAACGCTTTATACATTTACACAATGCCATTCCTGCACTTCCTGATCAATGCTGTTATGCTGTGACATTCCCTCAATAATAAAAATCAATAAATAAATCAGACACTTAGCTATGTAATGTAACTATTTTACTAGGTGGTGATTTTGTACCATTCACATCATGTGATTTTTAGATCAAATTTTTAGATAAAAAACAACAACATGTAGGCCCACCCAGTGCACCCATATACTAACTATCACTGAAATGTAAACATACAAATGACATCATACCAATTCATACAAATTATCCAACAATTCATCAAAACATAAAATAGTTACGAACTGAGTAAGAATATGCCAGTTTTATTTTTATTTATTTTTTTACACTCTTTATGACTATTTATGATTATTTTAATATTATATTGGCCTCATGAAGCTCAATAGTTCTGTAATGTGATATTTGTACAAATTGTATATTTATTTTGAATTAAAAAGAAAAGTTAAAAAAATGCTGTTCTGGTGAACTTTCATTAATTCATCCTGAAAATAGCACGTATCATGGTTTCCACAAAAAAAAAAGTAGCTGCTGTCAACATCGATAATAATTTGAAATGTTTCTTGAGCCTCAAATTAGCATATTAGAATCATGTGACTTACTGGAGTAATGGCTGTTGAAAATTCACTTTGTAATGCACAAAAAAAAAGTGATTTATTGAGAGTTCAGCAGTATCCATCTCAAATTAATTCATTTCAAATAAACAAATAAATGCATTACTTCCCTTAAATATTCCAGCAATGACACCATTTTTCTGTGATTTTCATTTGGCACCATTTCCAGAGAATGACTCTGTTGTTCACAGAGAGCACCATTCCATTTGTTCCACGGAATGTGAAATAGTCTCTCACATATATAATTAGCACATAATAATTGGTCATAATTTCAAAAGGTGTAAGGATCTAGGTAATTTTGTATTCTAGTCGTTTGTTCCCAAGTGGCCACTATCAGCGGTGCAAACATATCAAGTGACTCTCCCAGCCCCACTCTCTCAAGTGAAACACTCATGGCAGGCAGCAAATGTATTCTTAACACTACAAAATCACACAGGCAAAAGGGGGATAGAGCTAACACTCTTGCCAAAACAAGCACACAGCCTCTCCCACTCTCTCTTAGGACCTCAAGTCAGATATGAGCTTTAAATACAAGCGTGCTCAACCAGTCAGAACACCATTTTTTTTATTTTCTGACTTTGTTGCAATATTGCCAGAAAAGCCCTGAGGTTATTTTGCCCTCCTTTTTCGCAGGTGGAGATGCAATTATAGATGCTCTTTTTATATGTCGAGATTGCAGTGTGCATGTGTGTGCAGCTGTTTGTTTTGCATGTGTGTATGCAAAATATGCTCTCTGCACAACTGCAGTACAGAGCTGGATTATATTCAGCTAGGGCATTTGCTCCCTCTCTCTCGTCAATGACATTTCCAATATTCCCCTCAAGGTGATTTTTTTCCCCCTGCTGCACCTGTAGCCTTTCTCACCTGTGTTTCTTCAACTCTAGGCCAGAGGGGGAAGTGGAGTTTGAGAAAGCAGCCCGGCCTGACAGATATGACAGTAAACACTTTTTTTGGATCTTCTTAGCCCGTACGCACTTTGTGAATTGGGAAATGGGTGTTTGTGGGGGCGTGTGTGGGCTTGCTCATGGAATGGCATGAATCCTTTGGCTTTATTTTCACATGGTTATGTGTATCTTGTATTTCCTTTTTGTTAAGTTCTGTTGATAAATTGTTGATCTTGGATAAAAGAAGCAAAACTGGATTTTTTTCACTTGAAGTCAACATGAAATGGTATTTGCAAACCATTTTACTTCCATAACATGACATATTTCAGTATGAAACAAGATATTCAACAAGAAAAAAATATATATTGGATGGATGTATCTTGAATTGACAGAAATATGAAAAGTAGGAAGTGCATACCAGAGCATCTGTGCACTACATAACCACTAGCGTGTATTATGAACATAACCAGTCATTTTTAATTTCATGTTGACTTTAAAAGTGAGCATTAGTGAAGTCCCTTGTGTGCTTCACAATAGGAGGATAATTTGTATGGCATATTGCGTAAGTGACCTATATTGGAGTTGCTGTGGATTCATTTCAGTCACTTATGATCAGTGCTGGAAACTGCCAAGATTCACTGGGGGGCCCTAGTTGGGGAGACATGGGGTTTTATATATATATATATATATATATATTACAACATTTAGACCTCAGATTAGACCCCAAATTGCAATACATTATCTGACTAACTTTCCAAATGCATTTCAGTCACCAGTTTCCATTTCTATACTTTTCATTTAAGGTGGACATTTAGGCTAACACAACCATGAATATAATACTTAGCCATAACAGTGAAAAAAAAAAAAAAACGCTGACCCTTGGAGTTACCTTAGTCTGAAGAAACTTCTCACTCTGAAATATACTTATTGCTGAGGACATGCACTGATAGAATATTCCAGCAGCATTCACGAAAGTCAACATTGTGCAACCCTAGATACAAATGAACTTATTCTTTGGGCTATAAACAAGATTGAAATACCTTTCGTTTTCCTTAAAAAATTTAACCTCTTTGGACCAGAATGGCGCCCCTCACTAAACTTATTTCCCAGGCTCCGTTTCACCCCATTTCCAGCCCTGCTTAAGATTTTGCCATTTCGGTTATGATGCTGCCTTAGAAAGAAGTTGGCTATAAAGACAGTAGACAGTGAGACAGCTCACTATTGGAACAGAACTATGGAACATCATTCAGGCCAAAGAGCACGTGTCTTGCAGACTGGATCTGTCATGAATAAATTAACAGTGCAAAAAGAGCAGGAAAAGAAGTGTTCCATGACCTTTACATGAACGTCTTTGTGTGACATCTTTTCCTTTTTACTCTGTATATAGGTGGAAAGAGTTTTCCCAATGTGGACATATAGCATGCTTTTCCACGGCAGTATCTCATATCACTCGAGACAAGGTTAGAACTTAGGTCTGCAGAAAGTCACCATCTGTGTGCCACTTAATAAGAGAGTTCCCCCAAAAACAACAAATCTGTCATTATTTTGTCACCTCTGACTTTCTTTATTCAATGGAAAATGAGAAATGATGAAGAATATCTTGGCTGTTCTTTTTTTCGTATAATGACAGTAAAAGGAGACTGGGGGAAGTCAAACTCATAGATAGCAAAAAGTACTTGAAAAGTGTCATAAAAGTAGTCCATGTAACCACTGTAAACGCCAGGATACACCAAGCCACCGGTCACCTGTTAGACAATGTGGGGCCACTGTTGGGCATCTAGTTTTAGGTTGTGTTCCATACCATTTTTACTAGGGGTGTAACGATTCACTTGTTTTCTCGATGCATCGATTACAAACCCTGACGATGCAATGCATCGATCTCGAAACATGGATTTTTGAATCGTGAATCGCTGTTTTCGGACAGTAATCGATTTAAAACGCTAAGAATCTAATGAATCGCGATTTCTATAGCGATTCAATGCTTTCAAAATATATACACATTAAATTACTACAAGCACGAATTAATGGAGACCTTGAACAGTGTTCGTGCCTCGCATCTCTCCTTCACGCGCTCCACTATTTCCCCCCTGCTGGGACTGTCACAGGATTGCGCTCGCGCTCCGTTCGTCTCACTGACACATTTTTTGAGCAGCTGATGTGTGATCTCTCCTTAGTACTCGTGGCCAGTAATGCTAAAGTGAATTTTCTGTAGTTTTTCAATGGCTCTCGGTAATACCGACGACATTACCGGAGCAGTCGAAGGCTGCACATTTATTGCATGGACGGAGCAAAAATGTAAGTGTCTAAAGCATACGCACAGTTCCATTGAATAATAAATGTGTTTTAACAATGTCGTTCACCCGAATGTACGAAGGAAACCGTTAAAATAACCACAGCTTTAACAACAACCTTGAAATAAGAGCGCAATGTTTATCTGATAATCAGATGCATGAAAGTAGCGTCCGTTGCTATAGCAAACAGACATCGGCCTTTTCTTTCAGAATCATCATTCGCCAATGGAGAGGAAAAGTTAAACACTATAGCATTTTATTTTATGAAAATGAGATAAAGAATTTTTTGCACTAAAAATAATTGACCTCGCGCTCATAGAACTTAAGACGTGCCAGCTATATCTGCAGCTAATCTGAATAAAAAGCAGAA
>NW_015552532.1:141326-141686 GCF_001515605.1 Sinocyclocheilus anshuiensis
TCCCGAATGTACGAAGGAAACCGTTAAAATAACCACAGCTTTAACAACAACCTTGAAATAAGAGCGCAATGTTTATCTGATAATCAGATGCATGAAAGTAGCGTCCGTTGCTATAGCAAACAGACATCGGCCTTTTCTTTCAGAATCATCATTCGCCAATGGAGAGGAAAAGTTAAACACTATAGCATTTTATTTTATGAAAATGAGATAAAGAATTTTTCGCACTGAAAGAGAAGTGATCTCGCCTCATAGAAACTTAAGACGTGCCAGCTATATCTGCAGCTAATCTGAATAAAAAGCAGAATGAACTGAAGCGTTAAGACAATAAACACAATAAATAAAATTTATGAATGATGCAGT
>NW_015552532.1:141710-142345 GCF_001515605.1 Sinocyclocheilus anshuiensis
ACAATTTATGAATGATGCAGTGCTAATTGACATATCATTTATTACAGTACAGAAACTATAAAGTATATTTTCTGCCTTATTATGTGCAGAAAATAATTGTTTGTAGTATATAAAACAATCATAACATTGCCATTAGGAAAACAATTATAGATTACTATAATATAGATTATTAAATTATTGATTATTGTCCAGAAGTGTATTTGATTTCTTATAGCAAATTCAAAGTAAGAGATAAGAAAATAATTCCTTGTAAAAAAAACAATAATAATACATTACATAAAATTATTGTATTTGACATTTCTGTCACTTCTGAAATGATGGCTACTGTTGTGACCAGTCAGAAGCATGTGGATCCATTTGCAGCTTTTATTAGAATAGTCAGACAATACAGGGTCAAATACCGGCAAGGCAGAACAGCAGAGACAGAATAGTGTACCAGACGAGAGATCGGGGCAGGCGGCTATCAAACAGAGTCCAGGTGAAACAATCCAAGTCGGGGCAGGCAGATAACAATCAGAGAATAAGGAAACAGTCCGAGATCAGATGCACAGAAAATCAAACAAGGGTATAACGCTCGGAAATGACAGCCAGGGCAAATCAAGACTTCGCAGAGAGTCTGTGTGTGTGAGTGGTTT
>NW_015552532.1:142477-149672 GCF_001515605.1 Sinocyclocheilus anshuiensis
TTTTAAAGCTCTTTTTTAAAATCTTGGATTACATACATTTCTACATATGCCATGTAAAGCCATAGCATCATTAAACTAGCATCTAACAATGGACAAAAGTGTGTTTTTTTTCTCTAACCTATGGTTCTGTAACCATAAAGGCTGCTGTGTAATTTGCCTCCTGACTAAGAGTCAACCACGCCTACCTAAAATGGCTCGTTCTAGCACGACCCCACATGTCTACGTCCCGATGTGGGAAGATTTGCATAACGCCACCCAAATGTTCAAATGTCATGCCTGGAGCTGATCCGTGCTGGTCGCTGAAGAAATACATGTTATTTTTAGCAACATCATATGACCCCTTTAAGATAATTTCAATCATCTGCCATATGGGACTGAAGGATACATATGACTCTGACTTAGTATTTGGCCACAAGAAGGTATCATTCAAAGCAACAAATACAGCCTCTACCTTCTGGTATGAATGATGCCTTAAAATGTGGTCACACTAGATTTTGGAATGGAGACGATCACAAATGTTTGTTATAAATGAAAGTTATCGTAAAGTGTTACCCAACAATCTAAAAAAAGGCATGTTAGATATTTGACACAAATATGGCATCACTCTCATTCCTAACTGGTGTTCAGTGTGATGATCTCTGCAGGTCTGAGATCAGTATCAGTGTGTGTGTGTATGTGCATGTCTCCTGCTGTGATAGATCTGGAAGGTTCTGGCTCTCTGAGGTCAGTATCAAAGGAAGGCCAAGATAGAGCCAAGCCGGGGGCCTTCGGCAGACCAGGGTTCAAAGGGTGTTATCACTTCTTCTGTCAGATCCAGTAGAGCCCTACGCTTTGATTGGCTTCTTGTCTTGTTAGAACTCTGAGCTTTCTCTTACACTCACACTCCCTCGGATGAGACTCAATCTATCTCAGGAGATACAGAATAACCTGATGGACAGTCTCAAGAGTGGTGGCTGAGGACATGAGGATGGGAACTGATTTGTTCAAGACAAAAAGCTGGAAGCCTCCGCAAATTGAAAGGGACAAACATCATGTTCTTGGGACAAATGTTATTTTTAGTGTTTGTAGGCCTCATAAGAAAACAAAACATGACCAAGTTTATATAAATACAGCTTTTATCTGGAATAAGGGTTACTCCACCCCAAAATGAAAATGTTGTCATTAATCACTTACCCCCGTGTCTTTCCAAACCCGACATGTGTTTGGAATGGGTTTTTTTCTTTGCGTACAAAAAGTATTCTCGTCGCTTCATAAAATTCAGGTAGAACACTGATGGCAGATGGAATATTAATCATCAGAAAGCTCTGTTTGAATAGGTGTGGCGGATTGTAGACTCGGAAGTAAACGCCCACTTCTATGATTGGCTAACATGTTTGACAGCCTACATCCTTTATAGATGGACACTGTTGTGATTTAGGTTAAACCACATAGATACTCAGTACATATCAAACGATCTGTGATAACAGACAAAGCAATAGTGACCACATAATAAAAACAGTTACTCATACGTGTGTGTTGTGACATTACTGTCGAATCCAATATATTCGGCACAGCATTGTCTTTTAGTTTCAATCTTTCTGAAAATCCTACGTCGAATTGTGCCTTGCCTTCATGAACCCTTTAAGAACTGTAGTTTTAGTTCAATTGTACTAATCTGATCCCATGTTTTAAATTAAGTTACTTAGTAAATCGTAGTGGCCATGACAGTGGCAACATTTTATTACGTTGTTTGTTGCAAGCATCACGGCAGTTCAGAAATGAAATGCTTGGTGAGTGGAAATGAATGTACCACCTACACTAAATCTAACTGATAGAATTAACAAAGGCAAACATAAGATAAAACACATTTGCTGAAACAACCAAGACATTTTAGTTTCCTTATTCAAGGCTTTGATCTCTTTTATGGAGTTTCGCAACTTGTGTTTCATGGGACTCGTACACAAATGCTTTGCTGTACTAGGTGCGCTACCAAGCAAGTTTACTATGTCAGAAAAGCCATCCATATGGAGTTACATATATGATGAAAACATTAAAATGTATTAGTTTACAAATCATGCACTATGGTAAAAACATTTTGAAGTCATAACATAGCATTGTGCAAGGAACCCTGCAAAAATAAGCCTTTATTCATCATAATCCGCCCCTGGAATCGTAATTTGTGTGAAAATGAACAAAAGTTGTTGATGTTTTATTGCCTCCAGTGTTCAGTTCATCTAGAAACTGCAGTGAATTATATGTATAGATAGCTACACTTCACGTACAAATACTTAAGGATATTAGTATGACTGTGTTGAATATTTGGGTATTCATTTTTGTTTCCAAATATCTATACAATATTTAAACGTATTAAAAATGATTTTTTTTAAGCAGTACTATTCATTTATTTGTGTGAAACTTAATGTGGAAACAAGATTAAGTGCACCTTTAAATATTAAAATGTATACTTAACTACATGACTTTTGATATTCACAACAAAGTAAACCCTGTAACCCTTGAAGAATATTGAAGATTAGCTCTGAAGGCATTTCTTAATTAAAACTAAAAGTAATTGTAGTAGAATGTGAATGAGAGCCTTCATTGAAAACATTTTAAATATATCTCTAGGCACTTTTTCATTTTTAATGTCATATTTGTAGAAACATTTCTCCCTTAATTTGTACATATAGACGCACAGGGAGCCCTTTGTAAAATTCTATATTGCTAACAGGGCAGATTCAGGAGTTTGACTGAGTGAGGCTGCTAAAAGTAAATCGAGTGAATGGTTGTGAAACGTCGTGGCATGTTATGCCTGTGACAGGCTGGCCAGCAGCGTCACACATGAAATGTATTATACGTATGTAGAGAAGAGGGCACCAGGCTCATTCACTTTCCTCTGATGTCCTCCTCACTTTGAAGATGTCCTCCAGGTCTGCTCACCTTAGAATTTTTATCTAAGCGCAATAGATGAGCAGTGAAATATACCCGCCGAATGCTGAAGATTCATGAATTTTATGCTTAAATCTCCACTATTTCAGAGATAGACTTTCACACCATGAAAATAAAACTTTGTCATGAAAAATGTAGCACTTATATACAAAATGTTGACCGGTAAGGGAGATATAAATAGTATTTTATAGTACTGCAGTATTTGAAAAGGAAAACTGTAAAACGAATTGATATTGAACAAATGTTCTGAAGAATTTAGAGTATTTCAAGATTGGAAAACATTCAGAAATTTGCATTTTATTATGTGATAGGTTGTTCTTTAATTTATGTGCATACTGTATTGAAATTGGTCTTCTTCAATGCTTTTATTTGCTTTATGTTTGTAATTTATCCAGACTTTCACATGCGGCATATTCGGCCATAAAGAGTTTCCAAACTATGTTGCCCATTCATTTTCTCCAATGGAATTTCAAGAAAAAAAATTCTAAGGCTTCAAGCAAAAATGATACAAATTACGGTTAAATTAAACAATTAAAAACAGTTCAATTAAATAATTAAATTACAGACAGATGGTTGTAAAATCTAATTCAATTCATGGAGAATTCTTTTAGAAAAATGCTGATTAATCAATTGAAAGCATTGCAATTGTTCACATGTGTTTGCTGAGAAAAGCCTCCAAAGAATATAATTCAAAGATATTACATTATTGTGGCAGACAAGTAAATCAATAAATCTTTATAAGTCAATATACTGTTTATTTCTTATCATTGAATATTAATCTATCACTGAACTTCAATCCACAGCAATTCATTTTCGTGAACTACATTTTTCTTCTTCAAAAAAAGGTTTGTTTTCTCAGGTAGCTGAACTTACCTAAAACAAGTTACTAATTACTAACACTAATCTTTTGCTGCCATTCCTGAAGCAATTTTTTCTGAGGTAATATTACTCCACTAGAAGCAATTCCTTTAATTAATACTTTTAAAAATGCATTGCAGTGTGTACTGAATGAACCTTGTTGCTGTTTTAAATAGTTTGCAGTTTCATGATTAATGTTTTGCTTGGTTGTATATAATTTTGTCGTGTGCTGTATGTTTTACTTTTTTAAATGTATGTGAAACGTTGTACGGTCATCTTGGCCAGGACTCCCTGGAATAAGAGAGGTTTTTTTTTCTTATCTCAGTGGGACCTTCCTGGAAAAATAAAGGATAAATAAATAAATGTGAAAATAATGAAAATGAAAAATGTAACAAAAAATTGTATTGCTTTGTACAGTTTGTTGTTATATAGACTGATTTGGAATAAAATCCTTTCTAGTTTTTGTTTAAACTTGTCAC
This sequence comes from Sinocyclocheilus anshuiensis, assembly GCF_001515605.1. Taxonomy (NCBI): domain Eukaryota; kingdom Metazoa; phylum Chordata; class Actinopteri; order Cypriniformes; family Cyprinidae; genus Sinocyclocheilus; species Sinocyclocheilus anshuiensis. The sequence continues at coordinate 146,740 of NW_015552532.1, forward strand.
CTGAAATTAAATAAAATATAAATATTAACTTTATTTCAGTTAAAGAAAACAATTTCAAAAGTGTCAGTTTTAGTTAACAATAACAACACTGCATTTGATTTCTATGTTTTATTGAATATAAACTAAGCAAATTAATTATATTTAATTAACCAAACCAACATGCACATTACATTTTTAAATGTTTCTTCAGAACATACTGTAACTGCATTTCTCTTTCAGCTGATTGGTTTCACGAGTTTACAAGTGCTGCTTATGGAGTCTGGGACTGATCATAAACTAGCAATCTCTGTGCGGAATGTGTTTGTGTGTCTGCCTGTTGTTATTTTTTTCTTTAGCAGCCGAACTGTTCAACTCATGTGCCTTTAATCACTCACATATACTATCACATACTCCCTTCAAGAGAACTGGAAGAATGGGTCAACAGATCCAAATAAACATGAATGATTTACACACCCACCATCATAAAATGAAGGCGGCACACATCAGGGTCTTAAACCGGCGGAGGTGACTGTTCCTGGACAAAACGTGGGACGGAAACAGCTGGGAAGACAAAGAAAAAGAAAGAGAGAGAAGGGGGGTGAGGGGTTTGCCGGCACATGTTCCTCAGCCGGATCAGGTCAACATCTCTCTTATCTCAACACATCTGTTTCCTCAAGCTTCCACCAGGGTGACGATTCCTACTGGATTACACAGATTGGAGGAAACCAGAGCTAGTGTTTGGCCACTCATTTGGAGGAGACGTAGTGGAAGTGCCCAGCATGGAGCTACTGACAGGAAGTGATATCCTCCAGAAGCATTGCATCATCAAACTATTGTTATGAAGTAGAAAGGAAAAGCCAAACAACTGCTTTTACCGCCCGCTAACTATAATTAGCAGTCTTTGCTAATATTTTGGTTCGGGATGTGAAGAAAAACAAATAGACTTGCATTGAAGGAAGGATTCGAGACATAACTAGAGACCAGAAATCCACAGAGACATGGGGGTCGGCTCTTTTGACATGGATCAGTGAGAAAACATCTAACAAAGACCCAGAACATCCAGTGTGCTAATAAACATTCAGAATATATTAACCACACAGCAACGCCTTGGAAACCGTAAAACTAACATTACAGAATGGATAGATAGTTAGATGATGTTAAATATCAAATTCTGATGTTGGCATATCACACGAGTTAAATTTTAAATATGAATTCCAATACTTCTTCTACAACTACAACTAATAATATAAATAATAATAGTTATATTATTTATTATTTTTTATATTATCGTATTTTAATCTTTTTAACACAAGTAATATGCAGTATTCCTATTATTGCTAATACTACAACAACAACTACTACTAATACTAATAATAACAGACCATACTGTAATATTTATTATAATAATATGAAATTTAAAATAGCTAATATTATTACAGCATGTCAGTTAAAAATTTATATAAATAAATAAATATAATAGTAGTAGTAGTAGTTGTAAAGATGATGATAATAATAATAATAATAATAATAATAATAATATAAAATAGCTAATATCAATACAGAATATCAGTTAAAATTAATAAAATGTAATAATAATTTCACTACTCCTACTACTACTAATATTAACAATAACATATACTGTAATATTTAATATAATATAAAATATGAAGTTAGAAGTTGTAGTTATTAAAAATGTCAATACTGCATATCATTTGAGTTTAAAAACATTCATTCTTATTTTTCTTATTTTTATTGTATATTAAAAGGAAAATAAATATTATTAATATTAAAAATAATAAATTCACTACTACTACTACTAATTGTAGTAGTGATCGTAAACAATATAATATACTGTAATATTTAATATAACAATATGAAATACAAAATAAAATAATGCTTTAATTAAAATGATTAATTAAAAGTTGTGGCATTGCCCATATCATGTCATGTCATGTCATGTCATATCATATCATATCATATCATATCATATCATATCATATCATAACATATCATATCAGTGCCCATATCAGCAGTAGTGCATGTTATGCTCTTTTTTATATTAAGGGTTAGATTTTCATTCAGAATGACCTGTTGGAACAGTAAAACGTGAGGCTATACCTCACCTGAACTCTTTAATTACTTTTATAGAATAACATTTCCCGCTTTAAGACGTAACGCATCCAGAGCGGGCTGAGAAAAAATATTCACAATTAGTCATGTATTGTGCGGTCAATATGACATAGCACAGAGAGATTTACGGCTGTAGAAAAGTTTCCCCTCCACCGGAGTCCCTCCATCCATCTGTATGGCAGAAAATGAGCAACTGATTGCATTAGTTTCTCTTTCTCCTCTCAAAGGTCTCTGCAGATGTTGGATGGAAGGGGGAGGCAGTGACACTTCACAGACGTGCTGGGATTCGGCCCACGGGGGTAAGGAGGAGTGGGTTAGACAACCAGCTGTCGCTGATAAACTCCGTCGTTCCCCATCCCATCCGTGTGTGCAGAAAATAATCCACATTTCCTCTGCTTTTTGAAAGGGTTGGTCACACTTCATTTGACAGAGCTCATGCTATGCGTTACCTAAGCAAATGCTGAATAATAATAAAGAGCCACATGTACTTTATATTTCGGGGTATTTCCAGTATCCCTCAGTTTGTCCAGCTAACAGGAAATGCATTTACAGTAATACACTTATGGACTTAATGGAAACAGGCAAGCGGGTTGGAAAGTTTAAAAGCAGAAATGTGAAGCTTGTAGTTTTGTTACTGTAGCACTTGAACTATCCAGTAAAACTGTTTGAGTTACTTAAGTTATGTTTGAATTACTTGAGTCAACCTTTTGAGGAGAGACAGTGACTTATTTGATTAGACTTTCAGAGTTTTTTTTTTATTATTATTATTATTAATTAATTTATTTTAATTGGACATTTTTAAACACACACACTAACTAACTAAC
>NW_015552532.1:149859-150380 GCF_001515605.1 Sinocyclocheilus anshuiensis
CTAACATCTAGGCATTTGCATACACTTTTGCATTTGCACTCCTTGCATTTCCTTCAGAAAATGTTTTTATTATTATTATAAATTATTTACTATTATTAATTATTCTGACATTCAATATGTGTAATATATGAGTAATTACACTGTAATATAACGTATTATGAACAAAAGTTACAGTGTCCTTTTTACATATTTTACAAATACTTACTATAGCAATAACAGTATATTACGAATAATTACAAGCAACTAACCCTATAGTAGGTACACATGGTTAAATAATAGACTTTCAGAGTTTTTTTTTTATTATTATTATTATTAATTAATTTATTTTAATTGGACATTTTTAAACACACACACTAACTAACTAACTAACTAACTATTTTCATTTATTAAACATTTGAATAATTCTTGAAATAATTAAAATATTTATTATTGTACATAATATTCATTATATATGTAAATAAATAAATAAGTAGTATTGTATTTAATACTTATTTTATCTTTTTTAATTATTGAAATAATTA
>NW_015552532.1:150427-153247 GCF_001515605.1 Sinocyclocheilus anshuiensis
TATATAAAATCTAACATCTAGGCATTTGCATACACTTTTGCATTTGCACTCCTTGCATTTCCTTCAGAAAATGTTTTTATTATTATTATAAATTATTTACTATTATTAATTATTCTGACATTCAATATGTGTAATATATGAGTAATTACACTGTAATATAACGTATTATGAACAAAAGTTACAGTGTCCTTTTTACATATTTTACAAATACTTACTATAGCAATAACAGTATATTATGAATAATTACAAGCAACTAACCCTATAGTAGGTACACATGGTTAAATAATATTACTCTGTACTTATTTGTATATTTACACTGTAACAAATATGCTTTCAAATAAAGTCCAACTCCAAAATCTTTAGCTGTGGATCAACTCTCTTCCCGTCTCCCTCTTTTGATTTGAACCTGGGGCCTCTCTGTCATACGATGCATTCATTCCAGCTCCAAGTACAAAATTAAGCAGGGTGAGCCATTGTACTCCTCCAGCAGGGAGGTGGGCCAGTTCTTGCTTGCTCTGCAATCCTTCACAAAACTCAGGATGCCCCCAAACCCTTTCCATTGAAACAGGGGTTCAAATAGCAATGAATGAAACCAGCGGAGGATAAGGACATGGTTTTAATAGGGCCACAATACCACTAAACAAATCTAGACTTTAACATTTTCTGAAGAAAAAATGGTTTGCCTGTTGAAAATCTGCTACCATGATCCTAGGGCTTAGTTGAGTGTTTTTATGTGGTTGCTAGGGTGTTATAAGTGTTTGCTAGCTGGTTTCTTACCAAACCAAGTTAAAAGAGTCCACCTTTAAGACTCTATGATATTCAAGGATCCTTCCTTGAGGCCTTTTTTTTGCATCTTCTAGGTGAAAACTGCAAGTCAGATCACTTGGAAAAGTAATAGCACACATCTTCTCAAAAAGTCCAATGATTTGAGGTATCATATATGTCTGTATGACTGATGAGTTATACACCAAAGTTGAGGGATGAAGTCATTGACATCATCTCTAAATGCCGTTCCCATGCTGTGCTGCATTCTTCCTCCTTTGAGAGGAAATGTAAAAGTGAAATCGTCAAATGTTCTTAAGGAACATTACAGGCTTTTACCTATTCATCTGGAGCGAGAATCACACGAGACGTTTTACAGAGTGTTGAATCTTCATGAGAAGGTTGAGCGATGCCAAATCACTTTTCTTCCCTTGATCCCATCTTCAGTCTAATGCTTCATTTGAAGCTCTTTCTTGGCGTAGAGGAGTATCTGGAGAACATTATGTGATTGTAATGTCTGTCAGCTATTCGATCATCAAGAAACAAGAAGATCAGAAAGATCGCGAGACTCCTCTGAGGTGCCATCAGGAAGCTAGCGAGTGAGAATTTGCAACTCGAAGCACATTCTGCTGCAGGAGAACTTTTCCTTATCACTCTGCCTCCCTCAAATGTTGTTTTCCCCATCTGTCAGACTTCGCCTCCCAAGGGCAAGGCAGGGCAGAAATTAATGCCTGTCTTTATGTTGCCTCACACATGGGAATAAGAACAAGAAAACTCAAAGACATTTTTAACAAGTCGCTCCTCAAGCACTGTAAGCAGAGCAGTTCCACAAACGTTCAGGCTTTGTTCGCTATATCTTTTCTCGTTGTTGCTGTCTTGTTCCACGAGTTTCCACAGTGGCTTCAAATGAAGTCTCGTACAATACATTTTTAGCGTGGTACCAGAAGAGTTGGAGCGATACCAAGGCGGAAGAACACGCTGTGTATTGTATTGCCGAGCTTTTGAACATATGCTGGGGCGTTCTCATCTTCAAAAGCCAAGAGTAACAAACACAGTGTGGCGTTTCCAAATCAGAGTCTCACAAGATGATGTCTTCATACCCATCACTCGCACCTGAGACGCAACAGCAAGATTAAAGCAAACAGATGTAACAGATTCCTCCTGGTTAACAAGACAAGCAACAACAAAAACAAGCTGATCTGTGTCAGTCACATCTGCGTCTCCTTGAAGCCACCTCCGACAACTTGATTGAAACTCTATTTGATCTCTCAAAGGCATTGAATCTAATATGACAATTATACACTTGAACCGCATGCTAGCTGAGAGCTCTCCAAGATAATGAAACTCAATATGAGTTAATTACATCCTTCTGTGGCCACAAGCCCAGTTATGGAGCGCGCCAGAGTTTCATGCCACTTCAGAATGTGATTATTGCAAGGGTCATTGAGGAGATATTAACAAAAGGTTATTACAAAGAGATGTCCTCGGGACCACTCAGCAAGTGTCTTTTCCAGTGTGGTCCATACCTTGCTGCCATCACGACATTGTTCTGAAGATGCTGGGATCCCATAACCACTATTCAATCAATGTAAGGGTGCAGAAATTAACAGCTGGCTGTTCTCAGGCCTCCAGGACAGTGCCATATGGAACAGGGAGGAAGGGCGTATCTTACTCACCAGTGCCTGTGGTCCAAACGTCTTCCTGAAATCAGCTGTCCAAGAACTGACCAGCAGCTGCTAAACTGCCTTTGCCTTGAGCTGCACTGAAGAATAGCTGAATAGAAAATCAAGGTCATCCCGTTTGGCATATGGGTCAATGACTTTTCCTATTTAGTTACTCAACAATACATTAAAAATGTGATTCAGTAATAAGCATGTTTTCAGTTTCTAAATGAAAATTAATTTTGATCATTTTCGTGGGGCTAAAAACATTCAAAGCATCTTTAACATTATTTGAATATAATCTTTAACAATTATTTATTAAAAATAAATTATTAAAATATTAAAATGTTTTAACTTTTTAAAGAGAGAATGCCTTAAACCATGTGTGTGTGGGTGT
>NW_015552532.1:153426-166460 GCF_001515605.1 Sinocyclocheilus anshuiensis
ATTGAAAACATTTTTAAAAGTGATGATAGAGATTCAAGGTGCTGGGAAATACATTACTTTTAACTTTATGATTACACCACTTGACATTTCAGTTATTCAATCAACATTTTTTATTGAAAATGGATTAAAATCATTTATACAGAAGTGTATAAAACCAACATGAATACAAATATTACATTTCTTAGAATATTGCACATATTTTTAACTAGATTTTTTAACTTTTCCATCATTCTTATTTTCATTGACCCAAATACAATTAACTCATCAATGTGTCAACTCATCAAAGTAGACTGTAGCACATTCACACAAAATGACAACACAACAAAGAGAAACAAGAGAAAAACTGCATTGTTTTGAGCCTCATAATGTTAATATAAAAAAAAAAAAAAAATGTAATGTTCCATTTAGTCCCATTCCATGACAATAACACCACTTAACTCAGTTAATTATTTTAAAATACAGAAGCTGCAGGATTTAATTTGATTTTTATGTGCAATGCAGGGCTCCTGGGGTAAGGACTGTGCTGTTCGGTATCCATTTGAGGCAAAAGTAATCAAATGATTCATAATGCTCTCTCTCTGCTCAGCGGAAAAAGGGAACTGCAGCATCTTAAGAGATAAGAAATCAGTTTCTGCTGTGTTTTGATTTGATCAGATCTAGTGAGAGTAATGCGTCAAGGTACTCACACACTAGTGCTCCAGACTCACTCAAGACAAATGATAAAGCTGACCTCCAATGCTAATGTAAAAAAAAAAAAAGTCCTGACGCACAAAATAAAAGTGACATCAGTGCTTTCCTTAAAAAAAATTAAATAAATATAAAAAAAAATCTCATGCTGTGTGGCACAGCGTATTTTAAATAGAAAAAGTGCATTCCAAATCAGACAATATTGAAAATAATACAGATAAGAACATCCTTTATCTCATTAGCGTGCCACAAAATTCTGCACAAAGCTCCAAAGATTCCAGAATTCAAATGACAATCATTTCCCTGGCTGAATCAAACCGTGCCTAATGGAAGAAACAGTTTGCTTTGAAAATACTATTTTGAGTTTTTATTCTGTAAAAGTCAAATATGATCCATCATGCTTATTTTTTATTTCACGGCCATAGAAGAACCAATTTGGGTTCCACTAACAAGAGCCTTTAAGTGAATTGTTTTTAAAAGAACCATTCAAAGAACATTTTAATATTCTGAAGAACCATTTTCAATATAAAGAACCTTTTCTCCAGTGGAAAGGTTTCATTGATGTTAACTAATATATATATATATATATATATATATATATATATATATGAGTATACAATCCATACCCAAGGGATTTGCATTACATAATTGCACAGGAAAAAGAGAAGGCAAATAAACAACTATCATGAAGCTGTTAAGTTAACACCTGCAAGATAATGGATCATATAGACAGAGATCTCAATTTTCGCTCCCCACCGCTGTCAAGGTGGCAAAACAACCAGGAGCGCTTTCAAGTGCTATTGCTTATTTGCTCGCTATGTAAATATCTTAACAGGCAATGTGCCGGACAGCCCAATAAATCAGTTAAGCCTGTGATCATTATCTATACCCTGTTTACTGGCATTATGTAAGACAGCTATTTATTCAATATGTGTCATTTGGCAGCTAATGGACAGACATTCATTGTGAAATTTCAAAACAAGCCGTGACATGAAAGCGCAATCGAGAGATAGTTTTCAAACTCATTATTTACCTTTAGCAAAAACTGATCTTTCATTTAGCCCATTCAATATCACAGACAGTCAATGTGTCATTTGTTGTATGTTTGGCTGCGGTTGATTGCGTGTCTGGACTGAGCTGTGGTTTAGAGCATTTGTGGCATTTTATTACGGAAAGTGATGTTGGTGGATGAAGCTACAAGGCTTTTAGCGTTCACCTTTGTAGTCTGGGGTTAAGTGTTGACAACTGTTAGCGCTAACATGGTGCACTTTAAGATGAAACAGGGTCTGTGATAGCGAGGCCAAGGGTTCGAATGAGGGCCGTGGACTCTATCAAAAGGCGTCAAAACTTTTGAACTTCAATGAGAAATACATCTGACCCTCGCATCTGTTTGTTTTACCTCAATATTGCACTTCAAACACTCCACAGGAGCTGCACGTTTGTGTTTTGAGGTTGTCAAGAAACTCTGCCAGTTTTGCGATGTTATGTAAAACCACAAGAGCTGTTTCAAGTCAAGCATAGGGGTTGGAGCAAGGTCCGATACGATCGTTTAAATCCGCTTTCTCATCTCTGACACGCACCAGCTGCGTCTTCTGTTCGCTCTCCGACCAGAACGTGGCGATAAATCAGCTAGAGCAGCACTTTTTCATGTCCACTGTGTTCCTGTTCTCGCATTCCTCCAAAACCAGAGGCCTCTAACTTGTTTTGTTTACTACGATCTCTCCTTGCGGCACATTCTGGTTGGCCTTAACATGTCGCGTCGACCGCAAAAATCCCAGCAATGCTAAAAATGTACCCGAAGCGTTTGTTTTGCTTTTGGTGGAGTGTGCACGTATTTGACTGCAGGCTACGGTGTATACAGGGGGAGGAACTCCACATCTGTTCAACATAAGTGCTTATTTAGTTACTCGCTCTCTCTCACATGCTCTCATTGGATCAGACCTTGTTTGGATGCAGCGGCTTATCTGTGATTGAACAGACTCACGGCAAACTGTATTTCATTGCTATATGGGAAGAACTGCCTGCATCTTCAATATCTCGAAATTTTAAGCTCGGGATTTCCAGTGGATCACATTTTTCCGCACAATTCCTGTAAATCTTGCTGAAATTGTGAAATCCTGCAGTGGTTGGCCAGGCACCGTGAATGATAATCAGCTTAGATTGTTAGCGATGGAGGCCAGCAGTATTAATTTGCTGAAGCTTGACAAAACTAGGCAAAGAATGATTTTATGCCATCCAAGTTCCTTCAGTGTTTCCGTCGTAAAAAGTGGGCGACTTTGTAATCGGTATCACATGTTTCATTCATCTGAACTGAACTGAAAGTTGTTGTTTGTAATGGAAAAAGTGTTACTAGTCAAAAGTTACGGCCAAACAGCTACGTAAGTGAGGGATAAAAATCCACTCAGGTTGTATAATTGGAAAAAAGGCCATTTGAGCCATCCGAGTTGTCCATTTGTTTTTAAAGGATATTGATCCAAGAGTGATCTAAATGGTTCTACCACCACAACATACATTTCCTGTTTTTAAGATATGTGGCTTTATTTATTGGCCAGGGTTTAGTGTTGAGAGTGAGATGTGTTTTGAGCCAATGATGCTAATTAGACTCATGTAAAGGTCTCTCGCTTCTTAAAAGACCAAAACAACAAAAACAGCGACATTTTTATCACTGAAGTTTTGTACTGGCTTTTACTGTAACTTTGAGCTTATTGATGTAGGTTATCATATTCCTATTTGAATTCTTCTCATGGCTGATTTATGTTGATTTATGCTGTGCGCTGCTGAGAAGAAACAAATCATTTCACCTTCGGGCTTATGGGGATGAATTCAAGCACCGAGAGTGCATATTACAATATTCCAGGTAAATATGTTTGGGTGATTCTTCAATTAGCAGAACTTTTCTGTTCCCTTGGATGAATTCATAGTAAAAAAATAACAATGTTACTAGTTTTGTTGGTAACACTTTACAATAAGGTCCCATTAGTTGACGTTAGTTAGTGCATTAAGATTAACTAACAATGAGCAATACATTTGTTACAGTATTTATTTATTTATTTTTGTTAATGTTAGTTAATAAAAATACAATTGTAACTAACATTGTTAGTTCATGTTAGATCAGGTCCATTAAATATGAACAAAACTTTTGATTTTAATAATGCATTAGTAAATGTTGACGTTATATAAATGCTTTTGAAGTATGTTTCATAGTTCATGTTAACTAATAGTATGGAGGACGAATCCAGTAATGTAGTTAGCTGCTAATAAATGGAACCTTAAGTGTTATTATTGTGTTCATTTAATTACTTTTACAATTTCTTCACTTGAAATGTTACGTTTACTTGAAATGAAAATTTTTACAATAAATCCCCAACATTTATTCATGATCTGAAAGTAGTTTTACTAGATGCCATTACCAAATTAATTGGTTAGTACTTGAAAATGTTGAATTCAGAAACATCCATAAAAAAAAAAAAAATCAAAGCTAACTGACTGCAAAGTTAACTTTTTGTTATTACCATCACACACAAAATCCACCCATTAAACATTATACAAAAATTCAGGTTGACCAAGACAATAATTAGATGTTTCTTTTTTCATAAAATAGCTAAAAAATACCCCTAATTGAAGAATCGATCAAATATATTAAGGTGTTCTCTACCTCTATTAAAGAAAACCTATTTAAATATATTAAAATAATATTTAGTGTTAGGGGATTGTTCAACTCAAAAACTCTACGATTAAACAATTAACTGCCACAAATCATTGCTCCATATGTTCACTTGTGTATATTTCACAATACATAATCTGTGGAAACAAGTTGTGAGAAGTACAACTTTCTGGGACCCCATTTCACCCTAACAGCTGTTCCCTAGGTTTCCTACCGACAACAATACTGTTAAACCTGCACCAACATGCCTCCATGTCCTTACAGAAAAGCCATCTTGGTTTTTACAAGAGTGCATATTTGCGATGACAAAACTATGTATGCTTTGACGGCAGTGAGCACAGATTTGAGTAATTTCAGGTCTGTTTTCCATGGGTCACCTATGCACACCACCATTTTTGGCTCTGTTACTGTGCTGTGGCCCATAAGAATATGAGAATAGCCATACTTTTGTGTTCATCCCTCATGTCTGAATGAAAGCGCTGGGTGCTGGCACGGTCTTTGATGATCGCAGTAAGTTTTCATCTGTCAGCTTTCATGACTACCCAAAGGTTCTCTCTGGGTTGCTGTCTATTAAATTGGGATTGATTGAAACAATACGAATCATACATCCAACACTGTACCGCAGAAAGGGAGATTTGTTCCTTTTGCTGTCTTTCCGTTCTTTTGCTTTCATTTTTTGACAAGCCCTGGGGGCTTGTTACAGTTTCCCAAAATGCATTTCATTGCACTTTTGCAATTTAAGGTGACCGCTGATGTACTTTGCACCCAGGCTGTACATCTATGCCCATCCCGTGCAGGACTGTAAAAAGAGTTTTATGTAATTAATATAGAATCAGGCTGTGGTTTCTGTATAGAATGGTATGAAGGTCAATAAAGTATATTTATATAATTGTGTTCTGCTACTGGGTGTTGGAGCAGAAATATTGAGCAGAATATCCTTACTGATTTCTTCTTGTGGATCACAGTGACATTGTGTACTATGATATTGTAACTACTGATATATTTAACAATATACTAAATTTATACACATTATTTAATAGAATAAACCCTGTTTGTAATTCATAATTGAAACCAGTTTTCTTGTCCCCATTTATCACCAATACATTTTTTAAAAAGTACATTTTTTAAAATTGCACTTTGTAATAATGTCAAATTAAAAGTTTTACTTTAAATTACATTTTTAAATAATTAATTTAATAATATGTAAAGTAATGTAAAGAGTAGAGTAATTTATTATACTTTTAACTGGAGTGTTATTCAATATTACATTTAAAGTTAATATATTTTAAATATACTAAATTGCAACTTCATCACAAATGAGTAATTACAAATATTTAAATATGAAACATGCACATTTCAATAGAAATTACATTAAGGTACATTTTAGTTTATTATAAATGCTTGTCAGCATATTTGGCAGAACAGTTTATTTCAGAACAACAGAATTATGAAATGACATAAAAACATACTACCAAAAAGCACTATAAATTTAAGCAAATAACATTTAATATGAATTTAAATTACACTGAAAAAAACTTGCAATGAGAAAAACAGCAAGCGGAGTGATACAAAACGGTGAAACGGTTGGAGTGCTGTTATCATTAGAATATTGCACGTCTGGAAAAGGCTCTCAGCCAATCGGATTCGAGAACCAGAAAGAACAGTTGTATATATATATATATATATATATATATATATATGCTTGCTGTAGCAGTTGCAGCACACTTCAGAAACCCTCCACCTCCCTAGCTCCACCTGTAAAGATCTGCTATAGAGTGATTTCATGCATGTTATATATGGGGGGTATTTCATATATGAATAGCAACACCCATTCACTGCCCTTTTAAAGCTTGGAAGAGCCAGGACTTTTAATATAACTCCGATTGGATTCGTCTGAAGGAAGAAAGTCATATACACCTAGGATGCCTTGAGGGTGAGTAAATCATGGGGTAATTTTCATTTGGGGGTGAACTATCCCTTTAAGTTTAAGTTTATTATTTTGAAGTATATTATTTCTGTAATAAACACATGCTGAAGTGTATATATTTTTCACAAGGGCAGGCAAGTTTCTCTATCAGTCTTTGAGAACACCACTTGTTTACATGTATATTGGCCTTATATCACCTTGAGAATGACCGTGTTTGTGCAAATATCCCAGTACAATAATAGGAGGGTACAGTACAGCAAACCTTTGAAAGAATTTGATGAAATGATTTCCGAGAAAATAGATTTTAAGGATTTAAGAGTTTAAGGATGACTAGAACTGAAATTCTGAGATCATCTGCTCCAGATATCCATCTTTTGTAAGTCCCTGGTGTTGATTTGCAGAAAAGCCTTGAGAAATATCCAACAGAGGTTAATCTTTGATTAGCAAAGGTATGTCCATGCTTGAGTCATTGAGAATGAGGGAAAAGAAAGAAATGAGGAAGAATAAACGGAGAGGGCACCTCTAACATGAATTGCCCCCTGCGGTTGCCTGATGTCAGGTGTGGGAAAGCAGATGAAAGTGGGGCAGAGGCGCTGTGGCAGCCTTTGATCTAGACTTTTGTGTGCTAAACACGGCTGCGTGCCAACATCTCTCTGAAGGTGTAGCCTTTGAGTGCTCTCCCATGCGCTTGCTATGCCAGTCAGTATGCCAACATGCTGTCTTGTGCTTTCACAGAAGTGTCTGAAGTATCTTGTCCACCTTCTGCCACTCTCTTTTTCCCCCTGAAGAGTCTGCACGCAGCATGGATATATCACAACGATTGTTAAAAGATGGTGCTCGCATTCCGGAGGCGCATGTCATGCTGAGTCAGGCCTATCCTTTATCCTTTTTGCTTCACTATCATAGCCGACTTCCAGCAGTGCCATGATAATGATATGCATGTTCAATTTTTTATGTCTGCTATGGCTTTGAAATGCGCCCATAGTTAACCCGTTTAATCTCAATGGTCGCATTTGTGACCACCATTAATTTTGAGTTTGAAGAGTCTAAAAAGAGTTGATGTATTTCACACCTGTCAGCTATAAATGAAAGCACAGGCTGTATTGAATTTGTGTGAACATTTTTACATAGTCCGGGTCGAGGAGGTCTATAATACCTGAGGGAATCCATTCGTTAGCATTCCCATTCATCTCAATGGCAGTGACCTGGTGCAGGACTGCCTGGAATTTTGAATTTGGAATCTAACATTTATCATCATGGGCTCTCAGTGCAGAGTTGTTGTTTTTTTCTTTCTTTTTTTAGCCAATTGCATGTGTCTACGTGACTAATTTAATTAATCTGAGTGTATCATAAATGAACAATTGTTATTGAATTGCAACTAGCAACTTGATTCACATGTGATGTGTGTACTGCTAGTCACCTCTCTCCAACTCTACAGGCTGGCTAGATGTTCAGTGGTTTCTTCTTTTTGAGTAATTTAAATTTGTAAGTGGGCACTTTTTGAAAAAAAAAAAAAAAAAAAAAAAAATAAAAACTGCATAAAACCTAATAAAAAAAATGGAATTAATAAAATAACAGATAATAAAAAATAAAAAAAATAAAAAAAATGGAATTAATAAAATAACAGATAATAAAAAATAAAAAAAAATAGATAAGACAAATAAAGTTTGATGACAAACTTTGTTGCTGGCTTGAAAAAGTCTGGCGAAAAATTTGTTTCAAATGCTTGAGGTTTTAAGGTTTTAAAGTCTGAAGTGAAATAATAATAATAATAATAATAATAATAATAATAATAGACCACCAAATGCTCAAACAGCAACATTACACACCAACGTTCAAAAAGTGAAATCGCAATGAAACACCCCTTTAATGTCGGTAATAATTTCACCACCACCAACGCATAATATTCTCTCTGAATTTCCATGTTCCCTCACGAAAATTAGCCATGGTTTTAACACGAATAAAACGAAACATCATGGTTCTTGTAGCCATGGTAACCACAAATTAACCATGGTTTTGTTACTTCAAATAATAATTTACAAAGAAGTATTAAGATAATATGTTTTGTATTTATAAAAACAGACCTAAGCCAACAACAGCCTTTAAAATCACTTACAATGAATTATATAAACACGATGAGGCAATAATGATTGGCTAATTAATAATTATAGAATAACACTGTTAAAATACATAATGTAATACAAAATAAACAATTTATGAACATTATTATTACAAATGCCTGCAAAGGGAGCCAAAGGCCTGGTAATTGCTGCTGTTATACTTACAGGACGATCAAATCCTTGTTTAATAGGCTATTGACCAAACATGTAATTAAAATATCCACTTAATCTTTCATTTGTGGCCACCTTTTTGCTATAGATGATACAGCCTCTATAATTTCTTCAACAAAAAACATGTGGACAAAAACTGCTTAATTTTCTTTTGCATGATTTCTAAATGCTTGAGACTATAAAATCAGTCAATTTCAAGAGTTAAACCTGTCCTCTCATACAGAACAACATGCACACAAACACTATCACTCCTTTGTTTCTGTTGTAAGTGTCTGTTTCTAATCAGAAAGCAAGGACATAGTGAAAGGGATTTGGTTAAAGGGATAGTTCATCCAAAAATGAAAATGTGATGTTTATCTGCTTACCCCCAGGGCATCCAAGATGTAGGTGACTTTGTTTCTTCAGTAGAACACATATGATTATTTTTAAGTCCAACCGTTGCACTCTATCAGTCGTATAATGCATGGCAATGGTAACAAAATCTATGAGAGTAAAAAAACATGCAGACAAATCCAAATTAAACCCTGCGGCTCGTGACGACACATTGATGTCCTAAGACACGAAAAGATCGGTTTGTGCCAGAAACCGAACAGTATTTCTATAATTTTTTACCTCTAATACACCGCTATGTCCAACTGTCTTTGGGCGCGCGCACGGCATCCGGTGCGTGAGGTGTGTACACGCTCTGGCGTAGTTTACGCAAGCGCCGGAAAAGCAGATAAACATCAAATTTTCATTTTTGGATGAACTATTCCTTTAAGGAGGGTGTATAATGGTTCAGGCTTCATGTTTGTTTTATAATTTCTCTGATTTCATTGATGTCACCATAAAATTGACTATCAGATATTATATGAAGTTAATTATGAAGTTAATTCAGCATGACAGAAGACAGCATTTCTCCAAGAGATGGGTTATAGTTAGAGTAAATAATGTGGGCATATCAAACATACCAGCTGAGTTAGTCATGAGGAATGGAGCTGCTGGCGGCATCTGCCAAACACTCTTTTCATTTGCATGCATGTGTGAACTGCAGTCTGAGGATGGATTATATGATACGACACACTGTTGCCCCAAAAGCTCTGCTACAAAATACTGGCTTGCTTCTTTCTCCGATTCTTTCTGAGGTGATCAGTTTTGCAAACAGTTTTGCAAGATCTGCTTTAAAAAAAACTACGCCACTTACACCTGACAATACAAGGTGCAGCATACAGGAAATGTTGTGATTTTCCAATTTATTAGTCAATGCAATTTTTCAAAGATTTTAAACACATGCATGTGGACATAATATAGAACACAGCGACATAGAGAAGAAAGTGTTTTTGAGAAATGCTACATGCTGAGTTTCGCTCTTGAATGGACTGACAACATGTTTATAGGTGTTGGGCGGAAAAGGTCCTAGTCTCGAGTGAATTCTTTTAAGTGCTTCTTTGTCCATTATGCATTTTACTTTGAGTGTAATGGATTAGTTATTAGTCTGTGAACCTGTGAACTTTGCAACCCAGGCTCATTGGAAATACTTTAGTCTGGCTACTGTTCTGCAAACCCTAAAAAACACTGTTCTGGTTCAATTTCGCTGCACGTTTCAGATGACACGTCCACAGGAGGCGCTATAAGCGATATAATTTTTTTCTCCATTGCAGATGTGAGTTTATTAAAAAGAAGAGAGTAATGGAAAAAAAAAAAAAACCTTTCTGTGAGTGCAAAATGGTTGCAAAATGATACTGTGTTGCTTGTAATGTGTTTCATGGCAGTTTCAAAGCGAACTGTCCAGTTTGAAAAATAACATACCACCTACTCTACACCAAACCGATGGTGTTAACAAAAGCACATATGAGATAAAAACACATTTGCTGAAGCAATCATGCCATCTTAGCTTCTTTAGACAAGGCTTTGAGCTCGTTTGTGAAGTCTTGTGACTTTTACCAGGTGAGCTACCAAGCAAGTTTACTACATTATAATCTGCCCCTGTAATCATAATTTGTGTGAAAATGAATAAAAGTTGTTGTTGTTTTACTGCTTCTAGTGTTCATTTCACCTAGAAACTACAGTAAAATGTCTGTATAGGTATGTTTTTAGTTTTGCAGAAATGTAGGCAGAATCTAGATTTTCTGAAGCAGAGCAGTCTTATTTCATGCAATTTTACATGTAGTGCATCCTGCACAAAAACATGCTTTTTGTAAGAGTAAGAATATCATTTAGTTCACAATGCACATACATCCTAGATCTTCAAGAGTAATAAAATCTAATCTGTTTGTTCAGACAGCATGGTCAATATGCAATATTTCTATTGGTTGCTATAATAATGTGCGGCGCCAAGAGACTTTCTCATACAACAGCTGAAAGCAGCGTTCAGTGTGGGAAAAGAGGGCAGAAAATGCTCATGTCTATTGTGACATCTTACGGTGTTCTAAGTTCTTACTAATGCATCACGTCACATTGTACAATGCACCTTAAGTCCAGTGGTGTCTAGCTGTGTCTGAATTTACTTATTGACGCTGTACATGTATTAAGTGTAGCTGATTGCTGAACTTAAGGTGCATTGCACAATGTGACGTGATGCATTACTATATTTATAACTGCTCACTCAAAGCTGTACAGCGTCAATACAGGAATTCAGACACAGCTAGACACCACTGGGTTGTGTGTAATGTTACAGACATGTCACATTCAAAAATCAAAATTTTTATTCATATTTAATGTTTTTGAGTGCGAGTGTGTGATTTGAGTTGGGTATGCAAAAACAAACAAAAATCTGATTTTAGCTGCCTATCTGAATAAATGCATACAACATGAATTCTGTGCCCCAGGGGTCGATTTTTATCAAAACAGATTTCAGCAAGCTTTTATTGTTTTTGTTATAGAAAAGTCACAAAATGTATTTACTATACTTTGCTATTAATGCCTGTATATAATTTATTGTTTTACCCTTATCCTAGACCCAGATGTTCAATCATAAAATATAAAATATTATGTTTAAGCATTATGATAATCTAAAAGGTCAAATAAACATTTGTGAAAAAATGTAAATGTACAATTATTACATTATTATATTAATTTTTACATAAATTACAACCTTCCCTCAGCAATGTTCTTACAGTTTTGCCTCTCATAAAGTTTAATGTTAGAGTATTTGTTTTCCAAGAAGACAACAGCGTGAGTGCAGAGCATACTTAAGATGAAATATGAGACCAAATATGAAATACTATATACTATCATTCAAAAGTTTGATTTTCAATGTTTTTGAAAGAAGCCTCTTATGCTCACCAAGGCTGAATTTATATGATCATAAAAACAGTAATATTGTGACATATTATTATCATTTAAAATAACTGTTTACTATTTGAATATATTTTTAAAATTTAATTTATTCCTGTGAAGCAAAACTGTGCAAGAAATGACATTTGTTTGTGATGTTTCTAGGAAATGACAGAATTCTCCTGTGATGCCTGTGTTGGACATTATTAATGGACAATATTAAAAATAAAAGTCCTTTATTGGCATTGATGGTTCCACGAAGAACCTTTAACATCAATGCAACTTTTACATTGGACAAATTGTTCTTTATAGTGATTTTTTTTTTAGGTCGGTGCAGTGCAGGTAAAAGACCGTGGTTATGAGACTGTTAATAAGCAAGACTGGGAGCAAGCTGAGTGTGTTTGAGGTTTGAAATAAAAAAATAAAAATACCCCACAAATGCAAGTGCGAGGAATGGCATGCATGTGTGGGAAGTGGTTTTGGCTTGAGCAGTAATGATCTCAGCACACACAGCCGGACCCTCACAGAGAGCCGGCTGAGACAGCATCTGCCTCAAACGTTAAGCGCAGGCCCCCTGGAAAAACACCTTCAATTTAATAGAAATGCCAGATTTAATGTATCGAAGTCATCTGGGATTGATATTTAAGCTGATCGTTTTAATTTTTGCAGACAAAATTCAGAGCTGCATTTACAGAAAGAATCTAAAATAGAATCAGCAATCAGTCACTCACAATGTTTCCACCGATATCCCTCAAATTAATGTGCACACTAGAATCAGGAAGGAAGCGGGCAAGCGTGCACTTCTGACACCTGGAAATGACATGCACTTGCATCCTGGCATATGAGGGCTTTCTTAAAGATGCATATTTCATGTAAATGGCAAATGCATAAGGACAGGAACCTCAGTTCAAAGTGCACGATCGCAGCATGTGTGCGAGCGACCATTTAAACCCCGCTGCTGGCCTGATGTATCACGTGAAGTGAAAGCACCGTACAGCACTCATGAGCAGCCTGCCAAATGAGAGAATTATGAGGATGAAATTCCACAAGAATATATACAGATTTAAGTAGTAAATGATGTAACTGAGGAAGGTCAGGGAAGGGTGACATCTATCTATCTACATAGATACATATTGGTGGTATATATATATATATATATATATATATATATATATATATATATATATACCCCAATATGTATTCTCATTCA
>NW_015552532.1:166491-167420 GCF_001515605.1 Sinocyclocheilus anshuiensis
GTATTCTCATTCATGTTCAGCAGAAGTTAAAAGCAGCTTGTAAGTGTATTTATTTCTATTTCTATAAATAAATGTATGTATTTATTTGTGTACTTATTTCTTGTCTCAGTGTTTAGTGCAGTTGGTGTTGCTAGGAAACGCTTGTTTAGTTTACTGTGTGGAGACGTGCTGAAATCGCGTTTGATCTCGTATTGTATCGCGTACCTTGTCAGTGTCGTGCGCTTTGCTTGGCCATTTGTTGTGATAAACAGGAAAGTGTGTCCAGCTGAATTCAATTTGAGTTTTGTTAGACGAATATAAAAAGCTTAATATACCGCGGCAGCGGTCGCGGCAGCCTTCGTGTGAAGCTCTCCTCGTGTGAAGAGCGAAGAGTGTAAAGACCATTGACTCTACCGTTCGACTCCACCGAGCAGGGACACCGGCAAGGCACATAAGTATCGCTTCTGAATCATTATCTTTCCTTCTACTTGTTCCCCTTCTGTTTTCAGTTTTTATAACCAATTCTTACTATGTGTTTCCAGATCCCTACTATCACTACCACTCGCAAACCATGCATCACACACTGTAGGCAGCGCAATCCTAACAACCTGCGCACTTTGCCTATGTCTACTAATACACTACTTTCTTTTTCTATTGGTCTCTGGAATTGCCAGTCTGCTGTAAACAAAGCAGATTTTATTACTTCTATTACAAGTCATTCAAGACTAAACCTCATGACCCTGACAGAGACGTGGATCAAAGTAAGCATGCTGTTTACACAAACTACATTATTAACATTATTATGATGTTCACTGATACTAGTACTAATTTATCGAAACAAAGAACACAATTACTTACCAGATAGCAAACATAGTTTACCATACAGCAAAGAAATCAAATGAAAGTAACATCTGTAAAATAGTGAATGCACACTTACTCTAAGATTCTGA
>NW_015552532.1:167653-167842 GCF_001515605.1 Sinocyclocheilus anshuiensis
ACCTTTATTTGACCCTCTAACTCTAACACTTTCTATTCTATTTTAATTCTACTTTATCTATATTTATCTTCTTTTTTCTTTTTTCTGTATTATTATTTATTTTTATTTTAAAAAATCAAAAAACAAACAAACTCTAGCTTTCTATTTTTTCTATTCTATCTACTTGTTTTTCTTTGTGTGTGTGTGTGT
>NW_015552532.1:168298-170818 GCF_001515605.1 Sinocyclocheilus anshuiensis
CTGGCTACCAGTAGCTGCTCGCATTAAATTCAAGGCATTAATATTTGCCTACAAAACCACCACTGGCTCTGCACCCATTTACCTAAATTCATTACTTCAGAGTTATGTGCCCTTTAGAACCTTGCGTTCTGCAAGTGAATGGCGTATTATTGTGCCATCTCAAAGAGGTACAAAATCACTTTCACGGACTATTTCATTAACTGTTCCTTCCTGGTGGAATGACCTGCCCAAATCAATCCGAGCAGCTGAGTCCTTAACCATCTTCAAGAAACGACTAAAAACACATCTGTTCCACCTTTATTTGACCCTCTAACTCTAACACTTTCTATTCTATTTTAATTCTACTTTATCTATATTTATCTTCTTTTTTCTTTTTTCTGTATTATTATTTATTTTTATTTTAAAAAATCAAAAAACAAACAAACTCTAGCTTTCTATTTTTTCTATTCTATCTACTTGTTTTTCTTTGTGTGTGTGTGTGTGTGTATATGTGTGTGTGTGTGTGTGTATATATATATATACTGTATATATATATATATATACACTTTGCTACGTGTACTGCGTTAGGCTAACCGAGACTTGTCATTTGCACTTATATATTGTTGATCTTTTGTTAGTTTTGACTCCTTTTATTGTCCTAATTTGTAAGTCGCTTTGGATAAAAGCGTCTGCTAAATTACTAAATGTAAATGTAAATTTAATGTTCATTACAGGTATATAGAAAAGAGCAGCCAGTACATACTTCAAAATTCTCCCTTGTTGTTTTAGTATCATTGATATACTATTATATTTTGTTAATATTTTGAATTAGATTTTATAGTTATGTTTTATTTTTTTTTAAGTTTTAGGAATTTTGTTTTATGTTTTTGTTTTGTGCATTGTGCATAATTGCCATATGCAGTTTCCTCTTATATTAACTTGCAGTGTGTGCTGGTGTTTTCTGCACACACCAATAGATAGATAGATAGATAGATAGAAGAGCATCTAAACCATTTCTGTTTATATATCTCAAGTTTATAAACTACACATCCCTTCATCACAGCATGCTAATGTGAGAAGCTATGAACACTCAAGTGCATCTGAACAGCCATCTGTTTTTTTAGTTTTTTTTATGCCCTGCAGAAAAATGAAGGTGTTCTGTGCTTTGCCTACATCTCTGTGATGCGCTGTGTTGCACCATACTGCAGTAACTGAGCGGCTCCAGTCGCACAGAGGTCTCGGAGAGAGAGAGACATCATTTAAAGGCAGACAGAATGAGATGAGCTACTGTCAGACTCCTCCGAGCGTGGCCAACATTGTCATCTCTCCCAGCCTATCCTCATGTGCGCTGATGTGCATCTCGGAATGACAAGATCTTCCTGTCTTCCTGTCTTTCCCTCCCTCTGGAGTCAATCAGTATCCGGTAGGCATCCGTCTTGGATCACTACGCTCAATCAAAACCTGGTCAAGGAAGAGCCGCATAATGTGACAGAGGCAATGTCTCTTTGATGCCGTCTCGTCCGCCTAGTGCCAAGAGAACCAGACACTCTAAATGGATGATTGGGAAGAAGAAGAAAAAAGAGCAAGAAAGAGTAAGACAGGTAGACAGACACACTCTCGGGTGTATTAAATATAATCCCGGCATTGACTTGTAGGTTGGCTCTGTTTGATTAATTGACCTTAGTTTTAATTTGCGGGCCCTTGAAGACCACCCAAATCGAATGAAAACACACAACATAACGTAATGATATAAAACCCTGAAATGGAGGTATCACGGTCTTGTATGATAATATCAGCTCATTATAATTTGATTGTTTTACCTGCAATCATATCTTTGCTCATTACCCTCCATTATAAGACAGTTGAGGCAATTGAGGGCTAATCAAAGCGGAGACAAACAGATTTTTTTTTTTTGTTGGTTATTTAATGTCATTTAAAGGCTAATGCAATTTATAATAAACCTGATCACGTTGTAAATTCACAGATGAGCTCTGGAGGTGGCCTTAATTTTCTACATCTCCATGTTGTATACACACTGCCCTCTAGTGTGTCTGATGGTGCAGTCAGCGTTGGTCGAGAGCTGTTGGAGTGAATGCCAATGCATCTTCTGCAACTCTTGAGAATTTGACAGTCAAATGTGTTTTGTACGTGCCACTCAAGAACCACAAACAAGGCCTCACTGCTCTTAAAAACCATGTTGACACCACAATTATTATTGGCACTACTTTGACCCTTTTAAGACAGAAGAGGGCTGATCAATAAAGAAGACAAGATGCTGCAGTCATTATCTAAATATATATTAACAGATGTTTTCTGGGGGAAAAGATTATGGTATGTAGTTTGGCAATAATTTTTGAAATATATATTTAGAAATATATATTAGTATTTAGTATTTAATTCTAATAAAATTCTAATTTAATTCGAATAAATTAAGTGTATTTTAAAAGTTATTTTCCGTACATATTCATAAAAACGTTATAAAATAAATTGTTATATATTGTATACTTACCTTAGCAGATAGATCTGTCAATATTCAATATA
>NW_015552532.1:171633-185412 GCF_001515605.1 Sinocyclocheilus anshuiensis
TTGGTTGCTAGGGTGTTCCTTACTAACCTAAGTCAACAGAGTTTACCTCTTGAATACAAAACTCGCTGTCACAACACTACGTTATTGTTTGGTAACCAGGGTCAGGCACGTGCACACATAGACATCAAAGGGGGCTTGAGCACCTGCCCTTTTTTTTCCTCAAGAGAAAGTGCCCTTTTTGCTTGGGGAGTTTTTTTTTTATATATATAAATGAATATATGTATATATGTGTGCGTGTGTGTGTTTCTGTTTGCGCAGAGCTTTCCCTGTCAAACAAATAAAAAATCAAAATATCAGGTCGGGTCGGGAAATGTTGAGACTGTTGAGTTCCGATGCCTTTCTCCCCTCCGCGCAGGCGCAGCACAGCAGTGTAGCACACATTGATCGGTGCATGCACATCACAGAGCAAAGAGCCGCAGAAGTGAAGCCCTCCCTCCCTTTCCAGTTGTGTTCGTCTTGCTGTGGAAGTGAGTGGTGATAAAAGACTAAGCTACCTGTGCCTCGAATTTACAGCTAATTATCCTATCCATGACTCATGAGAGCTACCAAGTTAGCTCAAGTTTAGCTAAGGCAATAGGAAGTCTAGTAGGTTAGACCAGTGCAGGTTCTTTCACTGCATGATTCAGTTTATTAAAATGCATTTATAATGATCACAAAATGCAACATATGGGGGCAGAAATGTATATATTTACATAATTTCATATAGTTAATCAGTATCACGTGAAGACTGACGATTTTTCCACCAAAAAGCAACATGAGAAATGTGATAATTGATTTTACACAGCAGTTCAATAAACAATCATTTAATATTAAGACACTTACGTTTTAGACACAGTATTGACTGTCTTTGCTCTATTTCGCCAACAAATATAATTTCAATTTGCGTCGCTGAGCAACATGATGCTGCTTTGTTCCTGATTGAATGATTCGGAGTCACTTATTAACAGTGACTTGCTGCCGCCTACTGGCAGTTTTAATTTCACATTTAAAGTATCTTTTCATTTTTAAAAATAATTGTAAATATCAGTATGCAATGTTTTATGTTTAAAATAACAAAATACTATTTATGCATTTGTAACTGCAGGTTATAGAGAGAGAGAGAGAGATAGATAGATAGATAGATGATATAGATATATAGATATATAGACAGATATATCTGCTAAAGTAAGTATACAATAAATATATGTAATGTATATGTTTTTTTTTTTTTTTTTCATTTTTTATATAATTTGCCTAGTAACTATATGATAAATAATGAGAAAAAATAGGCAAATGAAAGAGTAATTAGCGTGCAATGGGATTATATAATTGTAACAATCTATTAAATCATATCCAGATGTTCTTGCAGTAATGTTAACAAACCATTTGGATCCTGTATGCAACTAATTTCACCAAATAAATCCATTACAATTTTGTCGGGGAAAAATAGCTGATGTCAAACTGATGTAAACAATTCTAAAAAGGAAAAAGTGGCAGTTAATGAAACTAAAGCGACATGTACTTTCATTTTTCGATAGAGACAACAAAGGTCATTTGAGGATACGGTGAATGAGGAAACCTGAAACCACGTTTATATCACGACGTGCCTCTCTTTCCTCTAATGGCTGTGAGTGTTCTTTCACTCAGGGAGAATAATTCAGACTTCACCACTGTTATGACAATGTGTACCAAACAACAATCACCACACAGAATTCAAAACACCAAAACACAATTTTTCAGTTTCCAAAAAGTGAAATTTTATGTAACTATGTTACCATTTCAAAGGCAAATGAAACCAAACTTTAGGGACGCAAGGCTTTGATTGCATAACTTTGCAAAACTCTCTCTTTTTGCAGATTTTGACATTTTCATCCATTCAGTCGGGTTAAAATGTGGCAGGCGTCCTCTGGCTTTCTTTAACTTGTCTTTGGCTTCAAAGTGAACAGCTCAAATACCACAACAGAACTCAGCATCCTCACCAAGTTTCACACCTCTGTGTGCTTCTCATTAACATGTACATGTTATATAACAGAGCTTGTTATGTATGGGTTCGGAGCTTCATCTATAAGGACACTTTTGGTCTGTTTTAACGCTCTTAAATCATTTCACACTCAATTATTTGTTTGACGTGTCAACAAACAATGTCCAACAGTGTACACATCACACTGATTAATATACACAGATTGACTGGTAATGGTGCACAGAAATATTTTAATAAAAATAATTAACCATAATTATTTAATATTATGTACTAATAGCATTTAGTTTTATTTCAAATTATTTGTTTTTATTTATTTATTCACTTATGTATTAATTTAAGTTTTTTTATTTTTTTTGGTGCCGTGACCCGGATCCGAACCAGGCTTGCTGCAGTTCTTAATGGTTAATTTTCATAATTTAACATTGAAAGTCTGTGTCTGGGACAAGAATAAAACCTATGAAACCTATTTAAAAGATAGCAAGAGCAAATGATGAAGTCATGGTAAAATGGTTTCCAATACAGCTTTAAAAGTAAACCATGTTATGTAATAAAAACAAAAACTTTAAATATGTCAGGTTTAATAAAAGTCAACCCCTCAGACATGAATGTGTCTGCCGTTGAATAAAGATCCCTATTTGAGGTGAAACTGAGGGTTTGAGTTATGCATATGTCTGTGATTTTCTATTCTCTATTCTGATGAAAAGGGAAAAACTGTGAACTTGATGTTTCTCTGAAGGTCACTGCTAACATAGTAAATCTGTGTGTCTGATCCACTTGGCTTTTTGCTTCATTTGTTTCCTTCAGCTGATTGATTTTCATTTGTAAATGGAGCTTTACTACGTTTAGTTCTGTCTGCAAAAGGTCACTTGAGGATACAGAGACGCGAGACAGAACTGGAAACGTTTGCCTCTCATTACCACCACGATTTTGTTCCAAGATGGAAAAGACTGTGCAAGCCACTTATTGCTCAATCAAGACGGAGAATGTTCCAGGCTCCTGTGCAATCCTGCTTTACACACAGTAATAACCTCCAACTGAAGGGCCACTATTTTCTTCGCTTCTTTTCTTTATATGGACAAGGAAAACATAGCGGAACTTGCCACCAGAGTGTAAATGAGATCAAGATGGATTTTGATATCTGCTTTCTGTTTGCAGCACTGCAAACCACAAGCTTTTCAAGCCACTGAAAGCCAAGTCTAAGACATGAGGGGCATCGTTAAATGAGATTTCCTGTAGCAAAGCACTAGTTGTGGCTAAAGGCATTAAAGCAGATCAAATCTTATAAACCTCTGCTAGTAGGATTTGATGTGCATTACTGACAGTGAGAAATTATCTGTTTGAAATATAATACAGCACTTTAAGCGTGGTAGATACCTAGGTGGTTATTAGAAATGTTGAAAGTGTTTTCAAGAACTTGACGGCATTTTATCAGACAGTTATCAGTGTGGAGAGTTTGTGCTTTAGCCTTGAATTCTCTAAAATAAAACCATCACAAAGGAAGATAAAGCCAGAGTATGACATTTAAATCACTGTAGACTTGCTATAAATGTTTTCCTGTGAGATATTGTGCATTATTGAATCTTATTGAGAACAAATTTGGTGACTCATGTGAAGAACTGATGGGAATGTAGAGTCACTTTCAAGCTCTGGAGAAAAGAGGCCTGCCAATTTTGTTAACAAAGTGCTAAAGTGTTATATGAAAGCCCAGTCTTATCATGTCACCTTCAAATGGCAGTCATATCTAAGCACATTTATAATTCAAAGTCTTTCAAATAAAAAGTTGAAATTAGTTACAAGGTCAAGTTATACCAAATATCACATCCTTATGTGATAAGGATGTCTCTTAAAAATAGTGATTGCCCCGTGCATATTTTAATGATATTGAATACAGTATGATAATAGAATAGGCATAAAAGACTAGAACACTTTGTATGATGAACGTTTTGGTGGTTTCTATTCATTTGCTTATCTTTGTTCATATTAACAAGCATAATTGAGTGTCCTCAGGTGATGTTAAATTCTAGGTCCAAAAGGAACAGTCACATTAAGAAGAATTACAGGATAACAAGAAATGGAAAGAGTAAAATGTCATGTGAAAAGACCCTCCCCATCTCGGGGTAATTTACTAAGAATTAATTGCACACATTGTTATTTATTTGAACATGCTGCCTTTGTCGTTTCAGCACCTGATTCACAAGGAATTATGCAAATTAAGGAAGACACCAACATGCCCAAAAAATGTGTGTGGCACTATGCTCCAGCTTGCACTATATGCAAAAATCCCTTTATGAGTCAATGACAAATAGGAGTGTTCATGATATATTTATATTTGTATATAAAAAAGTTTTAAAATAGGTGTGCCAAGTTGTAAATGTATTCATTTTCATTGAAAAGTTATACCATTAAAAAAAAAACTCCTACCACCTTGAATACATGTGAGTATTTGCAAAAAAAAATATATAATAATAATAAATAAAAAATAATAATAATAATTTAAGGTAGGTTTTTCTTTCTTTCTTTTCTTTTCTTTTACAAATATAAAAAATAAAATAAATATTGTGACATTTTTGGAAGTTGCACCACATGACATCACATTTAATAACCTAAACCAATATTTCAGGAGGCGTATTGATCCTGATACTTGCATCTGAAATGGCATGCTTTCTGAGCAGCTACTACATTTGATTAGAAACAAACTTCACAACATGTAAATGTGTGTAGTATTAATATAATCCAGACATACTATATCTATCAAGTTGTCACTGTAATGTGACTTGTTAGGCGTCAGTTGCGTCGCTTCACTGCCATTCACAACTCCTTTCCCGTGACCTCATGGTAAAGTAAAGTGTCCATCAGATACGCACATCAGATTCTTGCCTTATGTAGTAGGTCATATGGGACTTCACTTCATGAGTGTTAGACCATAGACGGGGATTCCCCATTACACTTCAACAATTATTTTTGGAAACAGAAAGATGAAGAGGGTTACCCACATTGGGACAGCTGGCTGCTCATATCTGATAAGCAGTGGATGTTGAGAGTTGAGCCGTGTTGTTCTGATGATTATCAAACTCTATATTCAGCATCCATGTTTACATATACCGCCTACATGCAGGCAGAAATGGATCAGCATTTTAGATATCAGAAATACTCTGGACAGGTAGTCATTGGTGGATATCACATACTTCATACTTGTTGATATGTTGACATTTATTAGACTGCAAGAACATTTCAGCTTGACCCCAAGGCAAATCAATCAATCACCATTTGCAATCACATCCTATTTCCCTTTGTTTTCCAGACAGCACCGACAGAATGTCATTCATGTGTTGCATAGGAAATGCACACCTAAATACATGTATGAGTCACTCCTACCCTTTGACCCGAAACATACTGCGACGAACCACACATCCTCATAGCTCTGGTACAATGTTTTCAGCAAAAGGTGTAACATCTAAATTCAATTTGCGATATGAACTGTCCTGCCCATCTCGTACTGTACATGGATTTGTGTTTTTTAAAAAAGCCACCTTTTCTTATCCACAAAATGTAGACTCTAATGGCTTCCGGTGGCAGTTGCATTACTAATGGTATGTGGTTAAATTTATCCCATCTCCTGCTAAATCCCATGCATATGTCTGAGATAATGACTAGCAGGAATTGCTGAGCCACTCACTGACTCACAGTTTCTCGCTGTCCCTGTTGGGCCAGGGGTTAATGACATAATTTCCATTCAGTCAGGCTGCTGTACTCTTCCTGGTAGTCAGGTGATGAAAGGGAAAGCATGTGTGCGAATGAGCGTGCCCATATAACCATAAGCTGAATCCGAAAGAGCTGGCAGCAGCTCTCTGATCCTGGAAGTGTCACCAGATACACAGAGAGTGACTCACCAGAGGAGAGAGAGCAAGATAAAACGAGGGCTTCGGGGGGAGGTGTTACTCAGGGGAATAGCATGCCAACCCTGGCTGCTGGGAAATTATCCCATAGAGAGCTGGGTCAGAAAGTGTTTAAGGGGTCCTGACCAAGGAAAAAGGCAATGTAAAGAAAGATTATGCTGCTTAAGGCGTAGAAAAAGTCAAATCTAGAATAATGAGACTGAGTGAGACATTATAGGACATGCATATCCAGAAATTCTGTCATCATTCATGTCATTCCAAATCTGTAAGCCTTTACCACAGTGGCGGTGTTTCAGAAAACTCTGGGTATGGCAGAGATTGCGTCACGGGATATTGCATCGCATAGGGTATGGCAACGAACAACTGGGGTATGGCGACTGCTATACTCTGCCATATGGAAACGCCGTCCCTGCTTTCCCACCTTTTGAGGAAAACAAAAGGAGTTATCTAACAAAATTTCCAAGCTTCTGCTTTTCATACAATGAATGTGGATGATGACCAGGGGCCATAAAATATGTCCTAATGACCATTGAAACAGTATGTGCATTATATTTTAAGGTATAGTCCCTAAGCTGGGTTGCGTCACCAGTGGTCTCTGTTTTGTTGGTAAGGCAAATCGCCAACTCTTGCTTAAAATGAACAAAGTCCGGTTGCTTTGTCAATGTAAATCACGATGAGTGTGAATGCCTCTTTACGAATCATTACACAGTAAAATTGTGCCCTTCCTTTGACTCTCAAATCTAATTTGTTCTTATGCATTTTCAAATGCTCCAGGTTTGAAACTGAACCGCACAGTTTCCTGATTGTCTCTTACATAATCACAACAACTCAGAAGCGAGAATGAGAGCTCTCAATGCCAGTAGTTCTTGTGTATCTTGTGACAATTTGCAAATGTGGATATTTAAGGGCTACTGCGAAGGGGGATATGTTTTAGTGTATAACAACTTGCATTGTCTTTCTCGTAGTTTCAGAAAACTTGGACACATGAGATCAATGGGCTACTTTTATAGCACTTTATGGCTCTTTTTAGAGTTTGGAAACCCCTGGTTTGTTGGAAAGATAAAAGCACACTGGACTCTTTGCAAGATAACTGGTTCAATGATTCCTAACACAAGTCCTCTAGAACTCCCAGCGCTGCACATTTTGGATGTCTCTCTAATCAAACATCTGATTCAACTGATCAGACTGTTAGTAGAGGCTCCCAGAAATGGATGTTTCAAAAAAGGGAGAACTCCAAAATTCATACTATTGGAGGTACACCGGGAACAGGGTTGGGTACCACTGACTCCTTTATTGTTCACAAATCACAATAACTGAAGAAGTTCATCTTCAGAGATAACCAAAGCAATGAAGAAGACAGTATAGGATGAGATGATGAGGCAGGGTTGGCTGGGTGTATGGTGGCAGGTCCGTTCACGTGAGAGATGTGTGGTTGATTGTGTTACGTTGGTGACGCACTAGGAGTGTCCCGGTGGGCTAAAAGTGATGTTGTAACAGAGCCAGATCCACACCCTTCCTTCTCTTTTGCTGGTCACACCCTGTGGAGATACACCGACCATCCCAGCACTGTAAATAAGCTTTGTGCTCTCAGCCAAACCACTTCCAAAGACAGAAAGAGAGAGAACCACTCACATGAAGCCCAATATGACTCAGTGTTAGTCAAGATACTTGGAAAATAACAGTGAAAATGCTTGCCTTGGTGGAAATCTCAAGTAGAAAGTGGTTGCCCTCTGTAATTTGTTGTGTTTGTTCTATTTGGGCTCTGGCTGGAGAAGTTATGTAACTACACTCAGTGTAACTCCCACTGAGGCAGCGTTCCTTAGTTTCATTTTATTTTCAAATTTCCATCTGATTCATTTTTATTTTTCAAGGTGCAAGAACTCACATAATATGAAATAAGGGAAGAGGGGATAAACATGCTCCAACTGCTTATGAGATTTATGCATCTGGTAGGCATGTACACTGGGCTGATTGCTTCTGATTTATTGTTGTTTGTCAATATTTATATTTGCCTAGTCTATATTAGACAAGTGGCATGGTATAATGATTTATCTAGTTAACTTAAGGTAGAAACTCCCAGTTCAGTAGACACTGAACAGACACATTTGGAATTCCAAACACTAAGAAGGACAAAGAGTACTGCATAAAGATAATCAATAAATAGGCTGCACAAATAAGCACATTGCCAGATTTTACCCTCTGGTGATACATAAACACAATGGCACTGTTTCAAAACTATTACTACTTTTGCAATTTCAACTTCTAAGGCAGCATCTTAACTCAAAAGGAACCTCCTAAGTGACTGATTTGGAACACTCTTCATACATGTAGGCAGCAGACATCATACAAACAGTGCTGAGCTAACAATGCAGTACTTCAACAAGTATTAAAATACATACAAATAATGGTCAAATATTATATTTTTTAATTAGATATAGTTTATTAACACTTTTGATTATCGAATATATTCATGATTTCCTCCTCCATCTTTGGTGGATTTTAATTAATTCATTAATTTATTTATTTATTATTATTTTTTTAATTATTTATTAATTGATCTCATCGCAATGCATTCTGAAGTTGTTTCTTCAAAGGAAACGAGTTATATACAGCCTTAGAGTCTGACCAAAAGATCTTAGGGTATCTTAGAAGGCTTGATTAATTCAATTTAATCTCATTAGAAAACATAAGCTTTTTGCAATGTGGCGATTTTGCATAAATTCGTACAATGTGATTAGTGTGGAAACAGTTTACGTCGCAATGTTGTAAATATTTATGTTTTAAACCACGAAGGCGAGCCAAAGGATATCGCATAAACGTGCAAACTTTGCGCAAGAGTTATGCCGGTGACTGTCTTAACCTCAGTCAGTTCACAATGCAGAAAGTGTTAAACAGGTTGATTTTGAAAATTGCTGCTTGAATAAAGCTCTCTTAATTTTCATTGATGACTGCAGTGTTCATTTTAATTATAGGCTGAGAATTCATTGTATAATAGACCTGTTTTAAAATACCTTTTTTAAAACATTTTCATTGAGGAGTAAGCTAATGGCCTAATTTTTTTTTTATCCTCACAGCGTGTCAGTTATGCGGTGATGTGCTATGAAATTATTGCGGGGCAAATTAATTGTAATTAGGGCTGTCAATCGAATACATTTTTTTATCTGATTAATCACATCCCTTTTCTGTGATTAATCGCGATTAATCGCGCACTTCATGAAATGAAGCATAGACCATTTATCTTGTTTTAAATGTTTATTTTGTCATCATTTGCTATATCCAGCAAAGTAAACCAAAAGATTGAAGGGTGATTCTCAAAAATCTATATTTTCTGCAAGCTTTTTTCAAGATAAATTTAGATGTTTTTCCAAAAAAGGACACTTAGAAACTCCAAAAGGACACCAAATAACCAAATGATATAAGGAGCCCATAAGCACATTTTATAGTATGTGTACAGTGCAACAGCAAAGAGCTTTTTTACATTTTAGAGAAGCCAAGTTGCGATACCGAACACGACCACATGGAGATGCCAAAAAAACCTAAACCAACCGCCTGCTGACTGCATATATCTACTACAGTACACGGATCCATTCAGAATAACTAAACACAGCAACATACACATGACAAATCAAAACATTATCGTGAATGTGTGTGGAAACAACGTGAATGTACGGAAATAAATACATAATAAATACATTGCATAAATACAATGTACAATCAGTGCGTCAAGAGCACTCATACACACATTAGTATAACGGACTCATGCGTGCTTACTGTACGACTTCTGTACGGCACCGCAATCGTCTTTACCTTGATTGCAGTCTTCATCCATCAAAACTTTACTAGCGAGACCAGTCGAGAAAATGTAGTTTGCATCTCATCTGGCCATACAGCGGTGGGATGTGTTGACAATCCGTTCAGTCTGTACTTCACACATCGCGACTTCAGAGACAATCACAGAATATGACAGAGCTCGTGTTTAAAAGCGAAACACTGGAATGAATAATTCACTTAAAACGCAACGCGAGTCTCTGTTCTCTCTGCAATCTCTGATGTAATCAGCCTGGTTTCCTTTATATTAGCGCTGTTTTGGACGGATTGTTTGAATGCATTCGCTGACTGGATCAGCGGACTGAAAACTTTCCCGGAGTTTAGCAGCTTAAAATGATCTGATCGCAAGCAGAGTAGCAAAATTGGGTTAAAGGGTTAGAATAGAAATTGCGCTTCAGTAATTTTGCGTTAAATTATTTGAACGTGTTAAGGATTTTAAAATTAATCGCATGCGTTAACGATGACAGCCCTAATTGTAATATTAATTTAATAATAAAAGCAACCTGATAATAATAATGATAATAGGCCTAAGAAGAATGTAACAGGTCTACATTAATTGGAAATGCCAAATCCTCTTAATATTGCCAATATCTGATGTTTTTGACAATATCTCTGGCTATCATCGACATGATCATCATCTTTCGACACAACCCAGCATGGGGAGTTTATGCCCCCCGCCCCGCCCCCCTACAGTGTGTGCCCTGGGTGCCTGTCCGCTACACCCCTGCGCATTGTACGAATTAATACAAATTATCCACCAATTTACTAAAACCTTACAAACTGCCATGAGAGAGGAATAACCTTTGCACACTTACAACGCCTTAACATGTGTCTTTGGAAACCACATGATGATGAGTAACACTGTATAAAGTTTGGCTGAATGTGACAGAAGTAGCCCTAGAGTTAGTTACAGTAAGCTTGTGTGTCACTTTCAAATATGCTTGGAGTATATCAATGGTCATGCAAAAATGCTTTCATATTTTTAGTCCACTAACTTCCTGTTTTGATGTTTTAATATTCAATGATTTTCTCATTTTTAATGAGTGTATTTGCAAAAGAAGCAACATACATCTTCAAAGTGAGAATTAAATTGATCCTGTTTGTGTTTAATTTATCGTGTTTTTTTAGATAGATTTACATAAGAACAAGAACATACTGATTAAGCATTTTTTTGTGTTCTTTCCTGAAATTTGTCCTGTGTGACTGGATATGTCAGTACGCGAGAAAGGCCAAACAGGGTCTGTAATCTACTAGATGTTGGCAAATACATTTCAAAAGAAATAAAGTTCAGATTAAGGTTGAAAGCAAACTCGACTCTATGATCTTCTCCACTATTAAATTAGGGGGACATTTTTACTTCAAATGTCATGAGTGGATGGGGGAACAACAAGAATCAAGCTCTGACAATTAGTTCCTAAATTTGTAAGACTCAGTGTGTCTTTCTGAATGAAATAGTTCCAAGTACAGTAAGTGGAATTCCCCTACATGAGTGGCTAGTCAGCCCTCAGTCAGTCAGTGATACTCCAGCACCACTGCGAGTGCCCATGCGACACTGCCACATTACCGCTGCAGTCGTCTGAATACTAAACCTTCCTAATCAAGTGTAAATAATGATCATTCCCGCCTGTCAAACCATACAGATTAATCCTGGTTTAAAATTCCCAGCCGAGGCCAAATTAAAACCTCATAGATATCCATAAAACAGAAGGTGGATCTAAATACAGCTGCATAAACAATTCCTTAAATAGATGGCAGCCGGGTGAGATGTGCTATGAGAACAATGCCTGCTATAGACAGCTGCATGTGTGCTTGAGATTTATGCCATGATACAGGAAATTGGCTGGCTGCCTGTGGATCATCAGCTCATTGCCTATGACCAATGATATAGTGCTTGCAGACTGTGAAGACATTCTGTGCGAATGGGGCAATTTGCATGGGACAGATGTGCTGCCTTGTGCGACAAAGTAATCCGATTTCCCAGCTAAATGCATATCTGTAATGTCTCTGTATATGTGCTGAGAGGTGCTGGGTGTTCCAGCGATGTGTAATTCAGTTCTGGAATCAGTGAATGAGTGTCATTTCAGGCTCAGATTGTGGTGCTATGTGTCATGTTTCTGTGGAAACCAAGATAATAGACAACATAAGTGCAGGCCAAGACACTGCTCTATATGGGTGTTTCTTCTGTGGCCACTTTTAGTCATGTGGACCTTTAGAAAATAAACTCACTTACGAAACACTTACACTAGTTTATTTAATTTTGCTGTGGCCAACAGTGGAGAGTGGAATTCTGGGATTTTCTCTGAACCAACATATATAATTTCCACCATATCTCAAATTATGTATTGAATTATGTGATGGAAATGACATTTTAAATATTTTTTTGCAATAAAATGGTAGATGTCTTTGACTTGCTAAAGCTAATTTTATAGATAGCACTATATGTATCCTAATTAAATCAAATTAAATTATTTTTCTCATCTTATCCAACTAAATTATTTATTTAATTTTGCTGTGGCCAACAGTGGAGAGTGGAATTCTGGGATTTTCTCTGAACCAACATATATAATTTCCACCATATCTCAAATTATGTATTGAATTATGTGATGGAAATGACATTTTAAATATTTTTTTGCAATAAAATGGTAGATGTCTTTGACTTGCTAAAGCTAATTTTATAGATAGCACTATATGTATCCTAATTAAATCAAATTAAATTATTTTTCTCATCTTATCCAACAAAATTAGAGCTTATTTGACAAAGATATGCATAATAAAAATTATCTTGATTTTCCCTCACTATATCACAGTTATTATAGTTAACTATAACTAAAAAAACAAACAAATAAATAAATAAATTCATTACCTGAAATAAAATAAATATGAACTGATTAACTGACCAAAACAATTGCTAAAATCTTACCTAAATTTAAATTTTAAATAAAAAAAATATTCAAAATCTAAACAATGATAAGAGTATAAGAATATATACAGTATAAGAATATATATATATATATATATATATATATATATATATATAACCAAGATGGCGGCGCGTACTCATCGCGAGGCTCAGCGTCTCTCCAGTTTTTGCAATTTTGCAGTATTTTTCCTCCTTAGTATCTCAGGCCTGTTCGCACTGAACAGCTTTGCCTTAACATCTTACACCCGACAGGAGCTTTTGGATATTGGTGTGCAATTTTCCAACAGTTTTTATCACCAATCCTCGACTCATCCCTGAGATCTCCAGAACACCCGAGACTACGCACTCTACCCGGCCGGGCGGAAGTGCTCCCAGGCGGCGTCGTGATCGTAAACAAAGGCGGGGTAAGCGCGGTGGGCTAAGAACTAAGCTAAAGCTAACACCGCTCCGGCTCTCTTTACCCAGCATTTTCCTCGCTAATGTGCGGTCATTGGTGAACAAAATGGATGAGATACGACTTCGCATCACCCACAGTAAGAGACTTTTGGATTGCAACGTCATGGTTTTCACAGAAACATGGCTACACAGCGACGTACCCAATAATGCTATTGAGCTAGCCGGACGCTACACGCTCCGGGCAGATAGGACGGCAGATGACTCCGGCAAGACCAGAGGCGGAGGATTGTGCATTTATGTTAACAAAGCTTGGTGTACGAACTCTGTCATTGTTGGGAAACACTGCTCAGCTAACCTAGAGTTTCTCACGGTTAAGTGTAGACCTTTTTATCTGCCACGGGAGTTCACTTCCACCATTATAACTGCAGCCTATATTCCACCGGATGCTAATGCCAAGCTTGCTATGAACGAACTGCATGCGGCCATTAGTAGATGTGCAGTCATTGGTGAACAAAATGGACGAGATACGACTTCACATCACCCACAGTAAGAGACTTTTGGATTGCAATGTCATGGTTTTCACAGAAACATGGCTAAACAGCGACGTACCCAATAATACTATTGAGCTAGCCGGATGCTACATGCTCCGGGCAGATAGGACGGCAGATGACTCCAGCAAAACCAGAGGCGGAGGATTGTGCATTTATGTTAAAGGGGTCATATGATGTTGCTAAAAAGAACATTATTTTGTGTATTTGGTGTAATGAAATGTGTTTATG
>NW_015552532.1:185431-189983 GCF_001515605.1 Sinocyclocheilus anshuiensis
CCATACTGTGATGCCCTGTCCGGCCGGAGCGACGAGACAAAAACATTAAAACCCATTATAAACGAGGCATTTGTTGCATCCAGTGGGGACATAATTACGGATTATAATGACTTATACTGTCTTTTTACGCGTTGCATCGCGCCGCGTAAACATAAAACCTTGTCTGCATTTGTGATCGGAGAAATGGCAAACAACAAGCGCTAATCTACACTGCTCAAAACTCGCGTTTGATACGTCAGTGGCAAATCCTTTAAATATGAAAACGTAACGTTACTTACAGTATGTGAGTCAGAACAGCTGGTATTGTAGTCTACTCTCCCAGGATCAGGAAACAGTCCTCCATAAAATGTGCTGCACACATCTGAATATTTGGGTTGAACTGTTCTTCAACTGTACTTGCAGTTTATGCATCTTTTCTGTAAAGATATTTAACAAGTGATTTGTTTAACGTTTACATCATGTTGACAACTTCATGTGTGCTGCACTTAGAATATAATTTTCTTTAACTAGAGGTTTAATAAAGAAAAAGTAACTTGAATCATGTTGTAGTTACATTTTCAAGTTGACTAGTTAAAAATCGTAAAAAATCGAGAATCGGTCAAACATTCTAGAAAAATAGAGATAACATTTTTTGGTAAAATCGCCCAGCCCTAGTTAAGTGTAAACCTTTATATCTGCCACGGGAGTTCACTTCCACCATTATAACTGCAGCCTATATTCCACCAGATGCTAATGCCAAGCTTGCTATGAACGAACTGCATGTGGCCATTAGTAAACAACAGACTGCTCACCCGGAGGCTGCATTTATTGTCGTGTCCAACTTAAAGGCAGTGCTCCCCAAATTCCATCAGCATGTTTCTTGCCACACTAGAGGAGACAAAACTTTGGATCATGTTTACACAAACATTGATGGAGCTTACATCGCGACCCCCCTCCCCCACCTGGGACAGTCTGATCACCTTTCTTTGTTTCTCACCGCTAAGTATTCACCCCTCATCAACTGTGTGAAGCCATCAGTGAGGACCATCAAAATGTGGCCAACGGGAGCAGACTCTTTACTTCAGGACAGGTTTCAATACATGGACTGGAGTATGTTTGCTTCTCAGGCTGCCTGTGGCTCTCACATGGACATTGATATCTATACCTCCTCTGTTACAAGCTAAAGGTAGAGGAACACTTTTCCAACTCTGACCCCCGACGCATGTGGCAAGGCATCCAGGTCATCAGTGACTACAAGCCAAGCAACTCCACCCCAACGGTCACAGACGTCTCCTTCCTTAACAAGCTAAATGACTTTTATGCTCGCTTCAACAGTGACAGCAAGGAGACGGCCACCAAGATCACACTCTCAGCAGACCACCAACCCCTCAAACTCACCTCCACAGATGTCTACACTGCATTGAGCCGGATCAACGCACGCAAGGCTGCTGGCCCCGACGGAATTCCTGGACGTGTGCTTAGGGCATGTGCAGAGCAGCTCGCTGGGGTCTTCACAGACATTTTCAACCTGTCCCTCACCCAAGCAACTGTGCCAACATGCTTTAAGTCCACATCCATTGTGCCAGTGCCGAAACACTCCTCCCTGATGTGCCTGAATGACTACCGCCCCGTAGCACTCACATCTATTGTTATGAAGAGCTTTGAGCGACTGGTCCTAGCACACCTCAAGAACTGCCTCCCACTCACACTGGACCCACACCAATTTGCCTACCGTAGCAATAGGAGCACAGAGGATGCAGTAAGCACAGTGCTGCACTCGGTACGCACACACTTGGACAATAACAACACATATGTGCGGATGTTGTTTGTTAACTTCAGCTCAGCATTTAACACTGTCATTCCCTCCAAGCTGACCACTAAACTTGGAGACCTGGGCATTAACACCTCCCTCTGCAACTGGATTATGGAATTTCTGACCAACAGACCTCAGCATGTTAGGTCAGGCCACACCTGCTCCACCACCATCACATTCAACACCAGCGTACCACAGGGCTATGTGCTGAACCCATTCCTCTACTCCCTCTACACCCACGACTGCAGGCCTGTGCATGGATCCAACTCCATCATCAAGTTTGCAGATGACACCACGGTGATTGGCCTCATCAGAGACAACGATGAGACTGCCTACAGGGAGGAGGTACAGCACCTGGCCGCATGGTGTGCTGACAAAAACCTACTCCTTAACACCAGTAAGACAAAGGAGCTTATTGTGGACTTCAGGAAGAAGAAAGGAAGCATGCATGACCCCATCCACATTAACAGGACAGTTGTCGAACGTGTCTCCAGCTTTAAGTTCCTGGGAACCCACATCTCGGAGGACCTGTCCTGGACCACAAACACCTCCAGCCTGGTCAAGAAGGCTCACCAGCGCCTCTTCTTCCTTAGGACACCAAAGAAGAACCAGTTGTTTTCAGCCATCCTGGTGAACTTCTAACAGTGTGCAATCAAGAACATCCTGACCAGTTGTATCACAGTCTAGTATGGGAATTGCTCAGTTGCTGACCGCAAGGCACTGCAGAGGGTGGTGAAAGCCGCCCAACACATCACAGGGACACCACTTCCTGCTATTGAGGACATCCAGAGAAAACGCTGTCTACGTCGAGCTCGCAGCATTCTTAAGGACTCCTTTCACCCTGACCATAGACTGTTTAACCTCCAGCCCTCCGGGAGGCACTTCAGGAGCCTCCGGACAAGGACCAGCAGACTCAGGAACAGCTTTTTCCCTACAGCTGTCTCCTTACTGAATTCTGCCCTCTGAACTGTTTTATATT
Source organism: Sinocyclocheilus anshuiensis (assembly GCF_001515605.1). Taxonomy (NCBI): domain Eukaryota; kingdom Metazoa; phylum Chordata; class Actinopteri; order Cypriniformes; family Cyprinidae; genus Sinocyclocheilus; species Sinocyclocheilus anshuiensis. The sequence goes on from NW_015552532.1 coordinate 188,203, forward strand.
AACTCTAACACTTTAAACTTTATGACTTTTCAATTGTGAAAATATTACTTCAACAGAAAAAAAAAAACATCTTAACAGAATATAGAAATGATGACAATGGTGAGTAACATACAGAAACATAACAATAACATACAATTTAATTTTTGGGTGAACTATCCCTTTAAACAGTACCCTCATTTTATCTACAACCGTTTCAGCAGTTTCTGAGTGCTTTCCGATATCGTAGAGGACACATACTGTCGCTGTTTCCAAAACGTCCTCTGCTCTGCTTTGTGACAAGATACACACAGAAAATAAAGCATCATAATTAGATTAGAATACTGTGTGAAAACACTGGCTCGGCCTGTTGCTGCATATTGACATTGACAGCTGCCAATACAATGAGCAATGCTGCCATCATCTCAGAAATGGGAATATACAGCTCTGTCAGATTTCCCGGCGGGGTGAAACTCCTCAAGGCCACACAGGAAACTCGTGTGGGAGGGAGAACGATAGCACACAAAATCATATGTACAGACACTCTATGATATTCATGAGCTCACCGTCTGGTGCATTCACGGGTGACATGCCATAAACATGCAGACAATGTCTGTCCTGAAGATAATGTAATTTTATTGACTGGGCTGTGACCTACAGGAAAGAGCAAAGGCTTGACTGCTATAGTTTAACCCCGGAGAGGGTTAAACAGGGGTTAGTTTTACATCCACATCTGTCCATCTGATTGGCTCTTAAGCTCTCGGGAGTGCGCTACAGAAAGAGGGCATAGATCCGGATCTCCCACCAGGAAGACTTGAGTGATAGCGTGATGGCTTTTTCCAGGTAATGTGTTGAGATTTTCTCTCCCAGGTGAGTCATCCAGCTTAAAACTGCTGTTTAAAATTCACCCGGGTGCTTGGAGGAGGACAATCAGTGCCTCTTGCTGGCTGATTATATAGAGGTGTGGAATATTCATATTCATTTATGCGGGCAGCAGCGCCTTAGTTCTCTTCCGAGCAGCTCTCCTTCAGAGAGACAAGGCAGCCGTGCTGGAAATCTCACATCTCCACCCCTGTAACAACGAATCAATGTCCATAAATGATTTAGAATCTATAACTGTTATGAGAAAATACAACACTGTTATGTGCGCCGTTCTATTGTAAGTTTTGCAAAGCGTCTGACCAAAGTGAGATTTCATTATATATATATATATATATATATATATATATATATATAAATTATAATATACAATATATAAAGTTTTTTTTTATTTAATAATACATATTTTTTTTATTATAATACTTTTTTCCACCCCGAATGAAGTAGCAGTCATTTTAATTCAAATCTCAAAGGTTGTAAGTGTTTTTTTGCTAACAAGACATGATGTCTCTTACATGGTAACAAGAATATGAGTTGACACCTTTTGCTGGGAAATGAGGAAAGTGATTTATAGTACAAAATTGCATCTTAAAAACTGCACATTTCAGACTTTTCAGGAAATAAAGTGTGGCTGATGTAAATAGAGAGAGAGAGAGAAAAAAAAAACAACTGTGCAATTTCGAATAAGTTGAACCTTCAAGTTCAGAGAAGACAATGTAATCTGTGCTTTGGAGGTCAAAAGTTAATGAAACAGCCAGTTCAGTTAAGCAGTAATTCACGTAATATACTGGAGCAAGCTGAACTGGCTATTAATCATCCTAATTTAATAAATGCAAGAACAGTGATGAGACATTCAATGAGGACGTTTACTTACCCAGTTCATCACATTAAAAAAAAAAAAAAAAAAAAAAAAAGGGAAAACAAGG
>NW_015552532.1:190049-191925 GCF_001515605.1 Sinocyclocheilus anshuiensis
AAATAGTGTAAAACAGGAAATGTCAAAACTTGTTAGGAAAGAAAAACATCACACTAAGTAGAACAACAAACTGTTCTGATTACAATAATCTGAATTCAATTCCTTTTTTAATGCATGTTTAATGCCACGTTGAAGTCATGTGTATGTTTCCCCATCCCATGATGGTCAAAATATTCATTGAAAGCTCTAAAGGTTTTATGACTTTCAGATGATCTGAGGCAACTTACCTGAATAAATGGAAAGCACACTTAATGAGTCATTCTATATGAAACTACAATATGAAAAAAAAAAACATTTTGGCAGCTGTCTTCAGATTCATGCCTGTCTAAATCCATGTTACATCATTGTTAAAGACAAGCACAAGCACCGCATCACATTGCATAATTTTACACTTTGCTGCAGGGAGTCTTAAAAAACTTCCTCGATATATTTGAGGAAGAGCTGGTTCAGCAGGGTAGAAAAACTGACCACATCTAACATACGGCGTAGGATTTAATGCCACTGGGAAGAATAAGAAAACTTTCTGGTGTGTCATTATTAACAAAGTTACTGAGTAAAGAGCTGTGGTATTTGTGGGTATGCGAATGTTAAAGTATATGTTGAGTGCGTATATGTAACAGCAACCTTGTTTCCCAAGGCAACATTTCTCTGAGGAGACCAATAAATAAATGAAATAAAACTGAGAAACTTCTCTTCTCATAACTGCTATTTGTAGCAATAACAATTCAAAATCATACACAGCACTGACTATTTTGGTGTGTATGGACAAATATGTGCTGTCTTTCGAAATTAAATCAATGAACTGCTGGCTTAATATTCATCTGACAACATTATGGCCAAATTCCACAGAAGCTGCTGCATTATAGTTTCATTGATTGAGTCCTATGCCCGATCCCACAACCCCACACTGCCCCACTGTGGCTGAAAACAACCAGCACACACATCCGAGCAGGTCCAGACGTCTCAAAGAAGACAACAAGTAACTCTTCATGACATTTTCATGCTATTCAGTGCAATTCACTTAGATATGGAAATGCAAGCCTGCTAATCTGATTCCAATAAATGTCATTCAAGATTTAAATGGAAAGAGAAAAGGTGTCTTATGTCCTTTCCATGTGAACTCAAGGAGGAATCTGTGCTGCTGAGGAGAGAGACGATTCGGATGGTTGATGGGAAACAGGTGAAGTTTGGTGCAGATTGGATATTGCATGTGTAAAACATGACATATCCTGTTGCCCGCAGGTGGCGCTATGATTATAACTGAATATTGGCCTTTAGATGTCTTCAGGCCAGGACTCTTATCGAACAAGAAATGTAAGGCAGATTGGACAGTGCATGCTTTAGTTAGTGTAAACATGACATTTCCTTTTGCCAACAGGTGGCGCTATGACTATAACTTCATGTTGTCATGTAAATGTCTTCAGGCCAGGACTCTTACCGAACATGTGAAATTTGGGGCATATCGGACATTGCATGTTTAAGTTAGTGTAAAACAAGTCATTTCCTGTTGCCAGCAGGTGGCGCTATGTTAATAATTGGATATTGGCCTTTAGATGTGTTCAGGCCAGGACAAAATGACACAAAATTTGCAGAGAAAAATTCTAAATCACTGCTTTCCTGTTGCGTTTCGGATTTTGGTCCAAGAGACTTTTTTGTAAGTATTGATGTATTACATGTGTGATGTCTACTGACTTTCATACATGTACGTGAAAAGTAGCTCGAGGGGCACTTCACAACTTTAGAGGATTTACGATGCTGATGACTGTCGAAACCTAGACTTCTGGGGCCCAACGCAAAACTGTGTCGGCGGTGGAGTGGGGTATGAGTGGTTATGAACGAATGAATGAAACGCATTTGTCCGTGTTTCACTCCGTCT
>NW_015552532.1:192113-194886 GCF_001515605.1 Sinocyclocheilus anshuiensis
TTAGTCTCGAGCAAGACTGTACGACATTCACATTACATGATTTGACTGATTTTTACGTAGAAAGGGCGACAGCGCACTAAAAGAAATGATCATTCATGTTTTCATAACCGCTGGCCAAATTCAAAAACAAAACTAAAATTAAATCATCTTTGAGAGCAAGGGGGCCCCCTGGTGTTTCGGGGGGCCTACGCAGCTTACGTATTTTGCGTATAGGGAGGATTGGCTCTGGGTGAAACGCACCATCACAGTCTTAAGAAAAGGGTCCATTGTTTTCAAAATGCCAGGGGTGTGCTGAACGCTGAGCATCTTTTTCACCGTCGGGCGTTTTTTCTCTGCACTGAGAGTTGAAGAATGTTCAACTTTGGGTAAAACGCAGCACTCTGTTACTATTTTGGTGTTAGAAACTACTGCAAACAATTCAGTGCATGAGCGAACATCCGGATGAATCCAACTGAGTGAATAATTCTGACCTTTTTACAAACCCGTTTGACCGAATTAATCAAAAGTGATTAATCTTCAAATCTGGCATAGCTAGTTATTCTAAAAAAAAAAAAACATGACTTGATTGTTGAATTATTATCAAAAAAAAAAAAAAAAAAAATATGCAACAAGATCGAAATTATACAGCTAATTTAACTATACAAATTCATGAACATAGTTTTGCTGTAAAATGATGGCATACACTGACGTATTCAAAAAAGTATTTTTTTGTGATTTGAACAAAACCTCTTCTATTTCAGCCAGGTAGAAAACATCATATTGGTGACAAATCAGTAAAACTTGCAACAACCAATATATATATATACTGTATATATTTGGTCAATCCTATTGACACATAAGAATTTATCAGTAAACTTTTACTGGGCCACAGTGGTCTTTCGCTATGGGTCTTTTATGAGTAAATGGGTCTAGCAACACCCCTAGTAAGAGCAGCCATTCATCCCTTGAGCTGTTTTGCCCTCTACCATCCAGGAGAAAACCAGCCCAAGAACAACCTTTTTCTCACAGGATCAAACTGCTCAAAAATATCTTTCTGTTCCACTTTCCCCTAATCAGACTGCAAGGTGCTACAAAGACTGGCACGATCTCCAGATCATGATTGTTAATGGCTCTGGTTTCTCTGTATATTGTATGCCTGCTATCCATTGATATGAATTGCGATGCAGCACACACAGTCTCTCGCTTCATATGCAGCTGTGCACACTGCTATACTGACAGGATTGCTCTCTGTAAACATTGTTCATATGCTGCGTTAATCATCTGTATATTGTAATTTGTGAACAGTGTCATTGTCTGAGTCTGTCAGACAGTAATAATCATTTGTCCTGTAGAGTCTTGTATTAAATGGTTTCTGGAGGCACTTGTGCTGCTAGAGGAAAGAAATGATGCAATAAAATGGGAATCAGAATGAGCAGGTTATCAGCCTTCGAGTACAAATGCATTGTCTTCAGATGATATCGTGATTATTAAGGATGGGGGTTGTCTGTCAAAACATCATAATGACCTCTTTATTGTTAATGAAAGGAAAACGTAATCTGATATTAACCCGCTCTAATTAGAGGTTGATTTTAAATGACTTGGTCCAGAGCCGTGAGCACAACTCAACATGCCTGGACTCTGAGAAAGACATTATTTCAGCCAGAAAACATTAATTATATTAGGTTGATAACATCCATCCATCTTTTACATTTTTTTAGACACAACTTTTCTGTTAAATCTTCACACAAAAAAAAGTGTACCATGGTAAGAAGCTACAATATGCCAAAATACTACAGTCTGTGGTTAAAAAAAAAAAAACACTTTGTGTGTTACAATTTAAATCTTAAATGCCATTTTTTTAAATTGTATTATTATAGTTAAAGTTTAACTATAGTATTTAATGTTTTTTAAAATTAAGGAAATGTTTAAAATTAAATATGAAACTACATTATTTGTGGACCATCTGTGAAATTTCTTTATTTAACACAGCTGATGAGTAATTAAAATAATTAAATAATCAGAATTAACGAGTTCAACATTCATTCATCTGGTTGATACTTTTTTTATAACAAAAAATATTTTTTAATAACTTATTATGACTTTTTTTATTACTTGCCTGTTGAACTAATGTCATTAATCTGATTTATTTATTTATTTATTTTATTTTATTAGATATGTAATTATTTTCGGCGTGGATATAATTACCGTAATCTTCTCCCGTTACTGTAAAGTCTTACTGCTCAATAGCGCCTCCTGTCAGTGAAGGCTGTACAGCATTAAAGCCGAGATTCTGAGGTTGGACAGGCTCCACATGCACATCATTTGCACATGAACAGACTTTAGCTGGAAAAATGACTCTGTTATTGTCTTCTTGCATTACTAACAAACTATTTTCCTGTTTGATACTGTAAAGCTGCTTTGACACAACAGTACTGTATAAAGCGCTATAAAAATAAAGGTGAATTGACTTGACTTGCACATGCAAATTACTTGATCTCTGACCTTCCTGCTTTTAAATGAAAATCATTCTTTGGCTCTTATTTTAAAATGTCAGTATTTTCGCTTCCTATAAAACTCCGGGGTGGTCAGTATTACCAATTGTTGTATTACATTTGTTCTATTAAAAGGGGTCATATGATGCGATTTCAATTTTTCCTTTCTTTATTATCCATCCAAAGTCATTATAATCCATAATTATGTCCACACTGGTTGCAACGTATGCCTCGTTTATAATGGGTTTTCATGTTTTTGAATCATCGCTCCGGCCTGACAGGGCATCATCACAATATGGTAA
>NW_015552532.1:194910-201583 GCF_001515605.1 Sinocyclocheilus anshuiensis
CTGTGGTCTGTGTGGGTCCTAACGCCCCAGTGTAGTGACGGGGACACTATACAGTCAACAAGCACCGTCCTTCGGATGAGACGTTAAACCGAGGTCCTGACTCTCTGTGGTCATTAAAAATCCCAGGATGTTTTTTGAAAAGAGTAGAGGTGTGACGGCATCCTGGCCAAATTTGCCCATTGGCCTCTGACCATCATGGCCTCCTAACAATCCCCATATCTACTGATTGGCTTCATCACTCTGTCTCCTCTCCACCAATAAGCTGGTGTGTGGTGGGCGTTCTGGCACACTATGGCTGCCGTCGCATCATCCAGGTGGATGCTGCACACTGGTGGTGGATGAGGAGATACCCCCTGACAATGTAAAGCGCTTTGAGTGCCTAGAAAAGCGCTATTTAAATGTAATGAATTATTATTATTATTATTACTGGATAGCTGGCCAATCAGAGCACACCTCGCTTTTTCAGACGATGAGCTTTGTAAAAATCGATGCGTTTCAGAAAGGCGGGGCATAGAGGAGAAACAATAATGTACAGTATGTGGAAAATAATGTGTTTTTTTAACCTTAAACCGCATAAACACATTTCATTACACCAAATACGCAAAATAATGTTCTTTTTAGCAGCATCATATGACCCCTTTAAATGTAACAAGTGCAGATATCACGTTAAACCATTAGAGGGCGCTGCTGCATTGCATTGATTGAAAGTGTGCTGTCAGTACTCTCCACGTGACAAACTTTTGCCTTGCCTTACAATCTTGAAAGATGTGATAGCCTACTTATTAATAGCTGACTAGGAAATGAGAAATACCTGATATTGCTGATATTGTTCCTTGTATTTCTCTTGCTTCTTCAGACAATCTGTTATGTATTAACTCTGTTGTATGTTTACAGTCTTCAGTATTAGTTTTTGAATTTTCATTTGGAACAGAAAGTTTTGAATTTGTGATATGATGTCAATGACATGAAATCAAACTAGGCGCTGATAACATAAACACTGCTGGCCAACATGAACCTTTCATTAATGAGGCCCTTTGTGTGAAGCTTAAATAAAGAGTCTCTTGTTGTAGCCGATAAAGGTAAAATAAAAACTTGTAATCTTACTTACATTCTAATGGCCATTTCTTGTTTACAGAGATGTTGGTGTAGGTGAAACACACACACACACACACACACACACACACACACACACACACACACACACACACACACACACGTGGACTTTAAATAGGTGTAATGGTTTATACTGTACAAACTGTATTTTCTATCAACAGGAAGTATCCTCATAAACCATGTTCACGTTGTAATACCTCTGTCATTATACACATTTGCGTCCTCATAAACCATATAAACATGTACACAAGATTTGTCAAGCATGGGGAAAACAAATGGAGCAATAAAAAAATGACTATCAATGAAAAATTAACAGGAGCTTGGGGCACAATTGTCACCACAATGAACAAAAATGCCCTCCAATTTAAAGATAAGAGGGCAAAAACGCCCCTGCATAATGAATCTAGGTCTATTACAGCTGTCACTATTAAAGTAAAAAGTGAAATGAATGAAAAGTGTTGATTGCTGGCTGCATTAGAGTAGCATCAGGCTTCTGTTTACACATGCTACTGAAATAACCAATGTGATTGATCTTGATTTTCTAATCCGTAAAAAGCAATAAACAAATTTGCAAATTGTTCTTAGATTGTTTTGTATGTAGAAAGAATACGATATACCTTTTCCCCCCACAAAAACTTTATATTAATCAGCATTAATGATCATTAGCCTACCTGTAACCATTTTTGGTTACACTTTACTTGAAGGGGTGTGCATAAGACTGACATGACACCGTCATTAAGTGTCATTCGCTCAGTTATGTTATTTTTAATGCAAATATGACATTGTTTGAGATGTCTTTGTTATGGGCTATGGGTAGGGGTAGGGTTAGGTTAGGGTTAGGTCAAATAATGTCATATTTGCATAAAAAATGACATAACTGAGCGAATGACACTTAATGACAGTTGTCATAAACATGCATAAAACCTCCTTCATATTCATGACATGTGTCATGTCATGATTATGAAGGTGTCATGTCAGTCTTATGCACACCCCTTCAAGTAAAGTGTTACCCAATTTTTTAATAGGGTGTTTACCTCATGCAATTTTTGTGTAAATACATGTACTTGAGAGGCTTTACACTTTATACTTTGCAGTTTAAGATAGCTTTTGTTTAAATCCCTTAATTAAAACCGAATCTATCAAAAAAATCTGCCTATTATTTCATAAGTCATGAGTTTTGTAGGGTTAAGCAAATGTATATTTTTGTGTATATGTGTATACAGTACTTTATATACAGTATATACACCTACACAATATAAACATAGTCTATAATATGTTAACATTCAACTCCAAAATACACTAATACCGAGTATATTATTGTAGCCTACATTAAAATACTTAGTTTCATGAATACAGCACAAACAGAAAGGTTCCATTCATTGACTAATATGTAACCAAATCAACGTGGTTTAATACAACCAATAATAAAATAAAAAGACAAATATGCCATATAAAATCTATCAGGTACCCATCCATATCGTATTAATATTACAATCGCTTGCTAGCAGATACAAAATGTATCGTTCTGACTGACGTCAGGCGCTGAACCGGAAGCTGTTCCGTCTTCTCTGTGTGTGTGTGATTGTGAGCTCGGTGATACACTGACAGCTGAACGATACGATGTAACAGTGACCTCCCCGAGAGCAGTCCGCGTGGATTATGTGTTGATCACGGGAGTGATCTTATCGCGGATCGCAGAGCCCGTGTTTCATCCCGTCGTCCGCGGCTCTTACGCCCATCAACTGCGGCGGGGCTCCGTCGATCAGTGGCCGTTTGTTTATCCGCACACAGCGGGACTCATGGGGAACAGCACATCATGCTGCGTGTCGTCCAGCCCGAAGCTCCGGCGGAACGCGCACTCGAGGCTGGAGCCGTACCGGCCCGAACCGGAGCTGAGCCGAGAGGACACGGGCTGCAACCTGCAGCACATCAGCGACAGAGAGAACATAGACGGTGGGTGTGATCCAGCATCATCCACACACTCAAATATTATGCGCTTATGTCCATTAATAACCATGATGGTGGAATAACGGCTCACTGAAGAGAAAACTGCTCATGAGGGTTATGTGTTCAAAAAGTATGGTGCTTTTGGAGAGTTTACCATACCACGTATTAGGTAAAGTACCACGTAAATGCCGTTATTCATACAGTAGGTGGAAGTACCACGGTATTACCCCACTGTACCATGGTAACGCCCTTACTTTTTTTTTTTAAGGGAGTCACACATTGTTATATTAATAGCACTACAGTGTCTTGTCAGTGTATTACAGAAATACCATAATTACTGCAGTAAAACTCTCTTAACTTGATTTTAACCCTCATTGTCATGCATTGATATACAACGTGGTCTACAAAAAGTAAGGACTTTTAGTATTTAGTCCACATGATACATCACTATTACCACAGTGTACAATGTTGGACATGTGCCATATAAAAATGCATGTTCATATACTCTAGCAGGTCCCACTTTATATTAAGTGGCCTTAACTTACATTTAAATGAATAATTTGGTACAATGCATTTATTGTGTACATATATGTTTTTACATTGTACTTAGGCCTATGTTTAAAAAAGACCTGCATGTAGTAATTAGATTTATAATTACGCTATTGATCCATCCCTTGCACCTTAACCCAACCTTAACCTACCCACACCACCAAACCTGTCCCTAACCTCACCCGTATCCCACCTCAATAGCAGCAGAAGTGTTTTGCAATACAATATGAACACAATAAGTATAATGTACTTATTTTTTGACGTAAGTACAGGGCACTTAATTTAAAGTGGGACCCTCTACTAGCATTTATGTTGTACTCCAAGCCAAGGTATTTCAAAGAATACTGTGATATTGCCGTGGTAGAGTACCGTAGTGCTTCTTTGTGGTTTGTTTTTCTCACTTGTACCATGATAGTACCAATATAATGCTGTTTTAGGACGTGCAATGTTGATTATACCATGGTATCCGATCTGTGGTGTGCAGCTAATGGGCAACTGTTGACGTGGAGAGTGGATCCAGCTATGTTCTAATGTAATTTAACATCTAGCAGACGATAGAGGCTGATGAGAGTGGCACGTGATCGCAGGCAGAGCTCATGTATTTGAGGTATAGCTGATCCAGGAACAGTTACGCTCTGAATCACATGATATTCATCTAGATGTGCAGCATGTAAAATCAATAACCAACATATGATCATACTGTAGGTTGGCGCCATGAAAAGTCTTTATATATTGGTTTGTTTGCATTGTTTGATTTGTTTGTTGATTTCATGACATTGCCATTATTTAATAAATGGACAATTAATGCTTAATTCATGCATTTTAATCGATCTGATGCTATTTATTGTCCTAGAAATTGGTGTTTGTGATGACAAACTTAGTTATTTTTTATTTAAATTTTTGTTATTCTTATCCAGTACTTAATGACTGGAAATGGCATGGAAAATAATACTTTTTTGTAGAACTATCATATCTTTTATTCATATTTTTAATGTTTTTTTTATTTTCAGATTTTATTTTTATTTTTAGTAATTGTATTGTGTTTTTGTAGTATTTTTGTGTTTTTTTAAATATATACATTTAAAAAAAAATGTATTCCATTTTTTTTGTTTTTTTTTAGTACATCAAGTTAAACTAAATTAAAATGATTTTCTTTGCAGTTGGCTGAACTATAAATTATTTTATTTTATTTCAAGTAATGTTTGTTTTATTTCAAGTAACAAAAGTGCATTTTTTTATTATTCTTTTATTTTTATTTTTGATGGTTTTAGTTTCAGTTAACTATAATAGCCGTTTAGCTCTAAAATATGTCTTTGCCCCCAGAAATTTTGTTATATTAAATAATTATCCAGTAATTACAAATGTCTGTCCACGTGTGCCCTTCTAAACTTATCTCAGGTACACTTCTGAGGATGATTTAAAGACGCATAAGTACATCCTTAAGTCCACTGACATACAATTACTTTTATTGCACACTCCTATGATACACTGCACATTGAGGAAGTCCCATATTTCATCACAGCTAGCCCACCCATGGTAGCTGAGCTCTTGTGCCGTGAGATGGGAAGGGTGTGATGGTTCGGGGTCAGTCTGTGCCAGTCTCCTGTGATGGGAGAGGAGCTTATATGTCAAGAAAACGAGAGAAGAGTCAAAATTATTTTTGTGCTAATAAAACATTGTCGCCGGTTCTGCTGATTGAGCTTAACTTTTACCAAACCCTGCATATTCTTTTAATTTTGAGAGTTTATATAATTTAGTATGATAATGTACACTTAGGATACCCTTTAATGTGATACTTAGTGTTTTAAACAAAACTCAAGTATCTTTTCAATGCTTTGTAATTCTTTTGGTAAAAGAGGCAAATCCAACAACTATGTTTTTTTTTCTTCTCTCTGTAGCCTGGTACCTTGATAATATAACATTGTTTGGTACCTTGATGATATAACATGGTTTCTCAGTGGATCAATTAAAACCTGTTCACCCTAACTCCGTAAAATTGAGGGAGTTTGGAGTTTGCAATTTTAAAGGGGTCATATGATGTGATTTCAAGTTTTCCTTTCTCTTTGGAGTGTTACAAGCTCTTGGTGCATAAAGAAGATCTGTAAAGTTGCAAAGACTAAAGTCTCAAATCCAAAGAGATATTCTTTATAAAAGTTCAGAGTCAGCCACACCTACCTAAAACGGCTCGTTCTAACACGCCCCCACATATCTACGTCATGATGTGGAAATATTAGCATAATGCCACCCAAATGTGCACGCAAAGAAAGAAGGCGTGGTTTCAGGAACAGCAGTAGTGTTGATGCAGCATGTCAGGGAGACGCTGTGTGATTCAGTGCGATAGCAAAAGCACTTTATTTGGCCTTCTTGAAGTAGATGCAATTAGGAATCATTGGTTAAGATTTATTTACAACAGAACAGCACAAGCCAAATGTTCGAATTTGAGCAACGCATTTTATGGCATATAAATTATGTCAATTTAAAACGTATAAATATTACTGTCTTAATTGTTTAGGTTTTTAGAAGGCACATAAACTACTTTGTGTGTTTGCTGCGTAAAAACATGAGTTGATATTTGCATTGATCTGACCATAATCACAAAGAAAGGCTTATTGGAAATGCAAATTAATTCTCTGCCACGAGGTGGCGCTTTAGGAGCGCTGAAATATTGCGGTTTCCCCGCTCCTGTGATGGGAGAGGAGCTGTACTGTGATTAACACTGTCCATTGTGATTCAGACAGCTGCTGTGTGAATCAGCTTTATCCCACAGAATAAATCAATGTCAGAGTTCCAGTTCTCATTCAAGAAAAGCTGCTTCATGTTATTGTAACTGCAACATAATGCAGTGTTTACAGCGTTGGCACATTGCTTGTATGTCTTTGCATCGAACCTTAATAAAGTATTCTAGGTTACCAAGCTCATTTAATAGCATTTTGTTGCATAATGTTGATAAACACAAGTTAAATTCTGCTGTTTAATGCATGAAATGCTGCAGAACATACAAGAGTGCAATGGTATAATACGACTAGGGCTGCACGATTAATCGCATGCGATATTTAACGCGCAT
>NW_015552532.1:201874-203306 GCF_001515605.1 Sinocyclocheilus anshuiensis
TTGATTAGATTTTTAGAAGGCACATTAACTTCTTTCTCATTTACAACTCTGTGTTTGCTGCGTAAAAACATGAGTTGATATTTGCATTGATCTGACCATAATCACAAAGAAAGGCTTATTGGAAACGCAAATTCATTCTGTGCCATGAGGTGGCACTTTAGGAGCGCTGAAATATTGCGCTTTCCCCGGTAACGGCTGTACGCAAAGCAGCTCCGCGCTCATGCTTTATCAGGAATTATAGGTAAAATGAAATTAAAATGCCAACGACACGTTTCTGAGGACAGTACCCTTCAGATACATTCAAATAAAGACATCCACGCCGTGTTTTGACTTGAAATGTGCAGCGCTCGTATTTATTCAATGACATCAGTATCGCGACTCTTGTCTTTCCGTCCCCAACTGTAAGACCTCTTGAAATTATAATTAAGACATTTCTTATACCATTTAACATATTTAAAATTTTTATGGCCTTAAGTTTGATACTACTCACTTTATGAGTTTTTAAGAACCCGCGGGAGATCTGAATTTAAGGTAGCCCGTCGGGCAGAGTGGTGATACATTTTGGTAGCCCGACTGGAAAACACAATAGCCCCAGGACGTTGGGCTAGCGATTTTGCGAGCCCTGAATTGCGAGTTTATATCACGCAATTCTGAGAAAAAAGTCAGAATTGCGAGAAAAAAAGTCAGAATTGCGAGATATAAACTCGCAATTGCGAGAAAAAAAGTCAGAATTATGAGTTTTAATCTCACAATTATGACTTTATATCTCGCAATTCTGACTTTATAACTCGCAATTGTGAGTTTATATCTCACAATTCTGTGAAAAAAAAGTCAGAATTGTGAGATAAAAAGTCGCAATAACCTTTTTTTTTTTTGTATTCAGTGGCGGAAATGGGCTTCCATATACTTTATTGCAGTTTCCTTAAAATGCTTCTAAAGCACTGAATTTAGGGGAGGAAAGTATGAGTACGCCTAAGCTAGACAAGAGAGTGAATATGAGATGGGCCGTGAATGTGGAAAGACTGCTGAGCTGCACTGCTGATGACAAACCTCAGCAAAAATTAAAGTGCATCTACTTAAAATGAGTCAGCTGTGAAAACGCTCTCTAATCGTTCTTAATTACTGTCAGTCTTCGTCATGAATGAACCCCAACTCATGTTTGACATTTGACATTTTCTCACTGTGATTTTTGTCCTCTGAAGGAAATGACATACAGGAAGTGCATTGGTTTCCCTTCCTCAGCCGTGTCTGTGTGTTGTGTGCTAAATTGTTTCATGTAGGAGCTGCAGAAATGTGCGGGTTCGATGGGGTTTCGTGAAATATTGAAATACTTCGTGAAATACTTCTTTAAAGGGGTCATATGATGCGATTTCAATTTTTATTTTCTCTTTGGAGTGTTACAAGCTCTTGGTGCATAAAGAAGATCTGTAAA
>NW_015552532.1:203479-203925 GCF_001515605.1 Sinocyclocheilus anshuiensis
GTCTCAAATCCAAAGAGATATTCTTTATAAAAGTTAAGAGTCAACCACGCCTACCTAAAATGGCTCGTTCTAACACGGCATTGTTAGCATAACGCAGCCCAAATATTCACGCAAAGAAAGAAGGCGTAACTAGGGCTGCACGATTAATCGAATGCGATTGTCATGTGCATTTTGATAGTAATGCCGGTTCTGTAATCAGCAGGAAATCATCATCACGTGCTTTCAGATGGAGCAGAATTTACTACACATAGCCGTAGTTCACTGACAAGCTACGCAAAAAAATCGCGATTTTATTGCGCGATTATGAAATCGAAGAAATCGTTCGCGATAATGACAGCTGTTTGCATAGCTTCTCAGTAGGGACGTCAACGATTAATCGATGGTCGATTAATTGTCGATAAGAGATGCAATCGATTAAAGCTATCGATGGTCGATTAAGCCGTTTA
>NW_015552532.1:204004-207585 GCF_001515605.1 Sinocyclocheilus anshuiensis
TAGGGATGCTCCGATCGATCGGCCGGAGATCGGTATCGGCCGATAATCATATTTTATGACTCGATCGGTACTCACCTACTTGGCCGATCTCAGGAACCGATCGCAATTTGATGACGTCAATGCGTGACAACGTACATGATGCGTGGGGACATAAATTATTTGGCGCCGCAGTCATGTCATCGCCGGTGTGGTGTGGCAATGCTATGATGTTTCGAGAAACAATGACAAATTTGCTGTTTGTCGTGTATGTTTTGCATGATTCATCTACACAGCGGATTCAGTGACGTTAGAGCTGATCTGCGCCTCACTGCACGTGTCTGCAGTGCGTTACGGCTCCACGGGAACCTGACCTAGAGCTGATCGCAGTCGCTCTAGTCAGTGCTTGTGTTTATCAGCCAGCCGCGGCACGTTTTTACAACACTGTTCTAGAACAGTTTAATCCAAATATTCAGATGTGTCCAGTGCATTTTATCGAGGACTGTTTCCTGATCCTGGGAGAGTAGCCTACAATGCCGGTATCTGTTTCTATAAAGTGGGGACAGTCTGGTGCTTCTGACTCACAGCCTGTAAATAAGTTTTCATATTTAAAGAATTTGCCACTGACGATTCAAACGCGAGTTTTGAGCAGTGTAGAGTAGCGCTTGTTGTTTGTCACTGTATGCAAAAAATGCCTCTTTTATAATGGGTTTTATTGTTTTTGTCTCGTCGCGCCGGGACACGGCATCACAATATGGTAAGGGGCGTAACATTTCAGTCACACGCTTGAGGTATTCGGCCAATCACAACGCACTGGATAGCTGGCCAATCAGAGCACACCTCGCTTTTCAGACCGATGAGCTTTGTAAAAATCGCCGCATTTCAGAAAGGCGGGGCATAGAGGAGAAACAATGATGTACATTATGTGGAAAATAATATGTTTTTTTAACCTTAAACCACATAAACACATTGCATTACACCAAATACACAAAATAATGTTCTTTTTAGCAGCATCATATGACCCCTTTAATTTAAATTTAGTAAAAGTTTTTTTCTTAAATATTACTAAAAACAGTATTATTAAAAACAGTAATATTGTGGAATATTATTACAATTGAAAACAATTTAAAAAGATTTTGTTTTGTTTTTGTTTTTTTTCTATGATGCAAAGCTGAATTTTCAGCATCATTACTCCAGTCTTCAGTGTCACATGATCCTTCAGAAATCATTTTAATATGCTGATTTGCTGCCCACAAAACATTTCTGAGTATTAGCAATGCTGAAAACAGTTTTGCTGCTTCCTATTTTTGTGGAAACCGTGATGCATTTATTTTTTCAGGATTATTCGATGAATAGAAAGTTCATAAGAACAGCAATTATTTGAAATATAAATAGTTTGTAATATTATAAATGTCTTTCCTGTCGCTTTTGATTAATTTAATGCATTCTTGCCGAATAAAAGTATTAATCTTACTGACCACAAACTTTTTGCTAGAATATATTTTACTAAAACATTTTAGATGCTATAATATACCACACAGTGAGTTTCATGAAATGTTTGAGTAATGTTGCTGAATAATTGAATTTAATCATTGTTTTGAATGTAATCGGATTCACAGAAATGTAACAAACTCTGTATATGTTTTTGTTACTGATGGATGAGGCATTAAAATATGTGTCTTGGGGTTCTCCATATTCATAACATAAGTGACTGGAGGAGTGATTGCAATCTTCGGGAAGTTTAATGGCCAAATAAAAAGCGTACTAAAATCATTGCAGGATTCGTGGTGTAGGTTAATGTTGTAATAATTAGTGTATGTCTTAAATCACACACTTCTACTTCCCCCACAGCTTTGCTTTGTATCTCTTTGCTGGTGTTTTTTCACAAATTGGTGCTCTTGTGCTTCATGTGGAGTCCTTTTAAAGTCGGTTCTACCCACATACATGCTTATATTTTTTTGCCTACTTTTGTAAGTAGGTCTATAGACAGTCTGGCCTGAACTTATCTGCATACACATGGGCAGCTGACCTCTTTCTAAACCACTTTTCTCAGATTCACTATTGTAGGTCAATGGATGCCCCTCTTTCTTTACCTCCCACTTTTGTGTGAGTGAATCATGACATACTGTATCATAGTCCTCACTATCACATTTCCTCTATTATTTTATTATACTTTTGCTGTGACTAGATTTTACTGCAGGAAAGCATCTTAAAACTGATTTACTGCTCTTAGAAAACATCAAAGATGAGCGTGATGACCGATTCCTCTATGGAGACGTGTGATGTGGCCGACATTGATTTCTGCTTTATTAAGTATTGTAGCCCTGGAAACCACCGATAATGCCAGCAAGGTGCTCTGAACGTTTTAATGACATGTGGAATATATTAGCTTATCAGCATAATCCTTCCCTGTCAATTAGGGCTGCACGATTAATCGCATGCGATATTTAACGTGCATCTTATCAGTAAAGACGGTTCTGTAATCAGCGGTAAATCTCCATCACCTGCGTGCTTTCACACTGAGCAGCATTAACTACACAGAGCCGTTGTTCACTGATGAGCTGCGCTAAACCACGTTCAGCGCGTTAAATATCGCATGCGATTAATCGTGCAGCCCTACTGTCAATGCTGATTTGTAAAATATTCTTTATATGAGTGGAAAATCCATGATAGACCAGTTAGTGACTATTTTAACACATACGTTAATGTTTAAAGGTTTTTAATGTTTTTGAAGGACTCTTCTGCTCACCAAGGCTGCATTTATTTCATAAAAAATACAGTAAAATCAGTAATATTGTAAAATAGTATTATGATTTTAAATAACTGTTTTCTATTGTAATATACAGTATTTTAAAATGTATTTTATTCCTTTGAGTCAAAGCTGGATTTTCAGCATCATTACTCCAGTCTTCAGTGTCACATGATCCTTCAGAAATCTTCTTTTTAAGTTTTGTTGTTTTGTCATTATTGTTATTTATTGTGTTGCGATGTCAAGAGCTTAACTTTCTACATTTATTGACAATATTGTAGGACTATATCTCATATTGTGTGATATATATATATATATATATATATATATATATATATATGTATATATACAGTATATATATGTTTATTCATAGTTAACTGTACATCGCAATGTTGTGTAAAGAAAACTCATTTTTAACATAAATCAAGAACTAGATTTGTGATCAAGAAACATTTCTTATTATCAATGTTGAAAACGGTTGTACTGCTTAATATTTTTTGGAAATACAGGAAACTTTTCAGGACACTTTGATGAATAGAACATTAAAAAAGGACACTATGTATTTAAAATAGAAATATTTTGTAACATTGCAAATGGCTTTATTGTCACTTTTGATCAATTTAATTCATTTTTACTGAATACAAGTATTAATTTCTAAATAAATAAATAACTCACCCCAAACTTTTTTATATATATATATATATATTTCTTGGCCGAAGCCAAAACCGAACAAAATTGGGCCGAAGGCCGAATACTGATTTACCACGTTTTTTTTTACTGATTTTTTTTCACCATTGCATAAATTAAAAAGCCAAAATGTGCTTTTTACTGTTTTGTCTTGCTTTTCAAAAAAAAA
>NW_015552532.1:207655-207933 GCF_001515605.1 Sinocyclocheilus anshuiensis
TTTTTTTTTTACTGTACAATTAAAAGCAGCCTTGCTGAGAAGAGACTTCTTTTAAAACATTAGAAAATATTACAGATTCTAATTTGAACACTATGTGTGAATGTTATAATAAATGTATTAACAGAGCTGGTATAATGAGATTATTATCTTGTCTTACTTTTTATTTTATTTTACAGAACAACAGTAAAATTACAATACTAACATTTATCATTTATGTTGAGGAAGTTCTTGCTTTTTCTCATGCAATGTGTGTGAAAACATAAAGAACTTCCTCAACA
>NW_015552532.1:209662-210496 GCF_001515605.1 Sinocyclocheilus anshuiensis
ACTATACTTTAAAGTGTTTCATCCAGGTCTGCAGTAGCAAACAATAGAGTGCGCTCTGCTGGACAAACTAAGTAATTACACAATTCCAAGCATTTTATCTGCGTTATATGCTCTGTAAAAAAAAAATTTATTATCGGCGGCATATTCGCCGATACCGATATATCGGCGACAGGCTCATATCGGCAAAACGATATATCGGTCGGGCTCTAATATATATATATGTATATATATATATATATATATATTTGTGTAAATTACTAAATGTTGTATTCATTCATATGCTTGCACGTGTTGAACTCGTGTCCAGATAAATGTTGGGAAAAGATTAAAAGTTGCCCTTTACAGGAAATACATAAAACTTCAGCATTTGAAAAGGATTGTGGGAATGGATATGCGTCGTAAAAGCAGGAGCAGCAGGAGGAGGGAAGCCTGGGGCGTTGGGCGGCTCTGTCAAAGTCTCGTCATTGCGCTGCATTTTCAAAGGATGAGTTGTGTGAGATCCTCCTGTAAAGCCGTCGTGGGAAGATCAGTCTGCACACGTGGATATATTATTCAGATGTAAGACAAGTCCTTCAGGCTAACCTAGATCCTGCTTTCAGGAGTTTGACTCTTGAAATACTGCCAAATAATCAAACGTTTGTAATTTGAAACAGAGCGTTTGATCTTTTGTGGGAAACCTTGTGGTCAGAACAGATACTCTGATCATATCAGCTGTCAGATGGGCTGCAACACTATTTTGTTGTGAAGGATTTGCTATAAATAAAAATAAATTTAACCAGTATTCCTCAAAACCATATTTGAGATTTTACCATGGTTAGAGATCTCAATAAATAA
>NW_015552532.1:210524-212509 GCF_001515605.1 Sinocyclocheilus anshuiensis
CGGAGCATCCCTAATATATATATATATATATATATACATATACATATACATACATAAACAACACACACACACATATACATATGTGTGTGTGTGTGTGTGTGTGTGTGTGTGTATACCATTGTTTGAAAGACAGATGCAAAGCGAAGATGCATTAAATAGGTCAAAAGTGACAGTAAAGACAGTGTTAGAAAAAATAAAATAAATGTTATTCTTTTGAATGAAGAATCCTGAAAAAAATGCACTGCAAAAATATTAAGCAGTAAAAACTGTTTTCAACATTATAATAATAATAATAATAAATGTTTCTTGAGCAGCAAAGCAGCATATTAGAATGATTTCGGAAGGATCATGTGACACTAAAGACTGGAGTAATGATGCTGAAAATTCAGCTTTGATCACAGGAATAAATGACACATTTATTGTAAATTGTAATAAATAAATACATCTCAATATAACCGTTTTTACTGTATTATCAATAATTAAAATTCAATAATAGTAGTAATTTGTTGTCCAAACATTTGAGCATTATATTTATTATATTATATTATATTATATAGTTTGTTAGCCCAATGTAGGGGATGTTGTTGATATGTAGAGTTAGCACTAGGGTTAAATTTGTTTTATTTCAGCACATCAAACACTGCATCTTTTTATTTTGTTTTTTCCTCTCTGGAGAGACACTGATGTAGTTGTTTAGGCAAAAGACCCACCACTGAGGGCCAGATGAATCAGAATTGAGTCGGAATCAGGCTGTTTGTATGCATAATCATTATGCTAATGGGATCTACTTCAAAAGATCCAAGGTGCTATAAACAAATAAATCCTCTCAAACCTCTCTTGGATTTGTGAAGCCAGATGACCAACATAATGAGCTGAATGGAGAAGAAATGTTTTTAGCGACAGCTCTTCTAATCTGCACAGTAAACATTAGACGTATAGGCCATTTGTGCTGGTCTGCAAATAGGAATAGTCCACCCCAAAATGAAAATTTGCTATGATTAACTTACCCTTAGGCCATCCAAATAGAACAAGGTCAGAACGGATTTGGAGAAATGTGGCATTCCATAACTTGCTCACCAATGGATCCTCTGCAGTGAATGGGTGCCGTCAGAATGAGAGTCCAAACAGCTGATACAAACATCACAATAATCCACAAGTAATACACACAACTCTCCAGTTCATCAGTTAATGTCTTCTGAAGTGAAAAGCTCGTCTGAATCAGGAGAGAAATATACACAGATCAAGCACCTTTTACAAGCCAAAACAGTTCTAAACAAATATGTCAGTGGATTTTTTTTATTTTATTTTTTAAAGCGAGGGCAGCAGGGGATGGATATTCTCCAGTGACTCACAAAGATTATTCGTAAAATGTGTAAATTAAAGCCACCTGAATATCAAGCATGGCGAGGTGTTAGTAGAGGAGAGGACTAGTGTTAATTCTGTCAGCTATTTTCATTTTAGTCTTAGTCTTAGTCCCGGGCTAAAATGTCCTTGTTAGTTTTTATCATATTTAGTCAACCTTATCCTATTTAGTTTTAGTCAAGTTTTAGTCGACTAAAAGTCTCAACTTTTTAGTCTAGTTTTAGTCCAAGAAAACCTGAAGTATTTGTCTAGTTTTAGTCAATGAAAACTTGACATTTTAGCAATAAGATTATTAGTAAGTAACCGTACAGCAGTATTAATTTTGGCAGCCATTTTTTATTTAGTCTTAGTCTTACTCAAATGTACATTTTAGTTATCATATTTAGACAAACTTGTCCTGTTTTTGTTTATTCAATGAAATGTATGAGCATTTTAGTCAGGTTTTTTAGTCAATTAAATATTAGTCACATTTTCGTCATTCTGTATAATGGTTAAAGTGATAAAATTTTTTTTCTCAAAATTATAATCGTAATGATTGTTGTCATTTGAGAAATTTACTTTTGCATTTCAGTATCGCCCTTTCTCCAGTAAGCACAAATCAATAGAATGTGGACACATACATG
>NW_015552532.1:212738-212976 GCF_001515605.1 Sinocyclocheilus anshuiensis
AAGCATTATAATATGATAATCAATATTATTTAATGATAGAACTTTAGTAATTAGAATTAAATCTCGATAACCATGTATGAATGCATATTAGTCATCTTAACTGAACTTCGGACTGGTGGTGTTGCTTTTTTGGTCATTCAGTGTTTCTGTAAAAAAAAATAAAAAATTGGGGAAAAACTAACAAAAATACTGATTAGATAATAATGATACGAATTCTACTAATAAGAACAATATAAAA
>NW_015552532.1:212997-213472 GCF_001515605.1 Sinocyclocheilus anshuiensis
AAAATCCCAATGAGATTGCCGTTTGCGCATTAGTTCCGCCCGCTGCCGGAGAAAGTGGTAGTTCTTAAAAGCTGAAGAATTCCAAAGGAATTAATTTGACAGCAAAATACAACAAAGAATATCGTTTACCGTTTATATGTCAATTCTCTCTCTCCCTCTCTCGTTGCGTGTGTGTGAAACAAAGCGACGGTGAGTCGTGAGTCGTGCGACTAGAGTTTACGGTACGTTAAACACAGGTGCGTTGCACATCCATTGAGATGAACTGAAAAACAGCACAGATCGCTTGGCGGAGAGTGAAACTCTGAAGCGCTCAGTCAGAGAGTGTTCGGCGAGTGAAAATATATCTGAGCTAAACTCAGGGTTTCTGCAGACATTAACAAGTTAAATTTAAGACTTTTTAAGACCTTTTTAATACCACCTTATATGAAATTTAAGACCTAAACCTGTAATGGAAATACACATTTTATTACATACA
>NW_015552532.1:214494-215032 GCF_001515605.1 Sinocyclocheilus anshuiensis
CAGCAGTATTAATTTTGGCAGCCATTTTTTATTTAGTCTTAGTCTTACTCAAATGTACATTTTAGTTATCATATTTAGACAAACTTGTCCTGTTTTTGTTTATTCAATGAAATGTATGAGCATTTTAGTCAGGTTTTTTAGTCAATGAAATATTAGTCACATTTTCGTCTTTCTGTATAATGGTTAAACTGATACAAAATATTTTTTTTCCCTCAAAATTATAATCGTAATTATTGTTGTCGTTTGAGAAATTTACTTTTGCATTTCAGGTATTGCACTTTCTCCAGTAAGCACAAATCAATAGAATGTGGACACATACATGGTGTATTTTACCTCATCTAGTGTACTGGTTTATTATAGGCTTTTTATTATATAAATCAACACCAAAGCTTATGCAATCTCTGTCTACATTATGAAAACGGCTAAAACAAACGAACAATATCATAACAGTGAAATTCCTAGTAATTCCACTAATTCCATAATTACAATAGTCTATTTCTCTATTAAAACAACAGCGATTGAGTAAGTGTATTAATTC
>NW_015552532.1:216233-225531 GCF_001515605.1 Sinocyclocheilus anshuiensis
AAAGACTTATGCAATCTCTCTGTCTACATTATGAAAACAGCTAAAACAAACGAAAAATATTATAACAGTGAAATTCCTAGTAATTCCATAATTGCAATAGTCTATTTCTCTATTAAAACAACAGCGATTGGGTAAGTGTATTTATTCAGCGATCACAATCGCAAACAATATAGTCGAGATCTCATGACAGAACACTGACCGGCTGAATGACGCTTTCATTTAGATTGCTAAACTCCAGCTTGTTTGACGGTGTATTCAGATCATCGGCGGCGGCGCTTCCGCAATGAGGAGTGAGCGTGTGCGCATGGTTGCCAGATTGCTTAAAATAAGCAAAATACACCGGGCAGAAAATGTATGAATTTAACAGTGAAGCTCTGATTCGGGGATTACAACTCTTGATATCTG
Source organism: Sinocyclocheilus anshuiensis (assembly GCF_001515605.1). Lineage (NCBI taxonomy): Eukaryota > Metazoa > Chordata > Actinopteri > Cypriniformes > Cyprinidae > Sinocyclocheilus > Sinocyclocheilus anshuiensis. The sequence goes on from NW_015552532.1 coordinate 216,639, forward strand.
GCAACCGCACTCATGAACGCTTGCGTAGTAGAGCAGTCTGCAATAACATTGTCTCCTTTTTTGACGAAAATAAAAAGAGGTTTTTGGTAACGTTTTTATCTTTTTTAATACATTTTAGTCTCGTCTTATTTCGTCAATGAAATTGCATGTTGATATAGTCTTAGTTATCGTTTATTGACCTTATTATCGTCTCGTCTTAGTCATCGGAAAAAAGCTCGTCGACGAACATTTTTCGTCATAGTCTTCATAAACTAAATTAACACTAGTACTATGTTTATAATATAGTCAAGTCACCTTCATTTATATAGCACTTTTTACAATACAGAACAGATACGAAGATACAATACAAATTGGATTCAGTTGTAAAACAGCTCTACAGAAGACAATGGTGACATTATTCAGTTCAATTCAGTTCAAGTTTTGTTCTCATCGTATGCAAATCTTTTTGACGTCATTCTACCTTCATAAAAATGTCCCAGAGACTTTCATTGAGGGGGTCAAAACTTTTGTACAATAACACGTATGTAGTATTTACGCTATCAGTCACTAGCAAAGCTATCCTTGGACAGCATCCTAAAGCATGCTAGCAGTGTGCTAATCATGCTATAGCAACATGTTAAAGCATGTTAGCATCATGTTACATCATGCTAGCATCAATGTAAAACGTTAGCAATGTGCTCAATCATGCTAGCAATACGTCAACATGCTAGCAACAAGTTAAATCATGCTAGTGACTTGTTAAAACATGTTAGCAATGTTACATCATGTTAGCACCATATAAAAATGCTAATAATGTGTTAAACCATGCGATCAACATGTTTAAAGTACTAGAAACATGTTAGCACCATGTTAATTCATCTTATAAACATTAGCAGTGTGCCAAATCATGCGTGCAACATGGTAAAACATGTTAGCAATGTGCTAAATCATGTTAGAAACATGCTGACAAAATGTTAAATCATGTGATAAAACATGCTGCTAGTAATGTGTTAAATGATGTTAGCAACATTTTATTGACTTACAGCAAAATCTTCACATTTTACGATTTCATAATGATTTAAAACTTTCGGACAAGGCTTTGTCAAGCCAACAACAAAGTTTGTCATCAAACTTTACTCATCTAGTTAAATACTAATAAGTCATATTTTATTATGTTTTTTTTTTTTATAATGTTTTTGTTTTTATTTTAAATCTTTTTTTTATTTTATTTTGTCTTTCTGTTTGTTTTGCTGAGCTTTCTACTGCTTATTAAATATTACAGTTATTAAATATGTCTTAAGCAAACATTTCTTCATTGACACACACACACACAGCATATGTGTGAAGCTTCATTGAGCTTGTGTTATGACCAGGCACCTGTTAACACCTCAGCACTGCACAGATTCTGATCTGGGCTCTAATGCCCTCAGCAGGTGCCGCTGGCCTGTTTTCTGCCCACACGCTAACACGGCTCGCAGGCAGCTGCCACACTGCACTGGCACACACTGCTGGTGTTTGGACAGCTTGCTCACCATCACGCACAGGAAGCTCTCTGATATGAGCTTTGCAGATTAATGAGTGCCTTTTTCATCACGTTTTGGCTGGAAGTGTGTGAGATTGTATTGATTTCTGTTTTTTGATGGCTGAGTTACTCAGATCTTCAGCTAATTTTAGTTTGGGTACAATAAGCATGTAGAACAGCTAGCATAGATTTTCAGAATCTGTTTAAACAACCCCTACATTTCCAAGTGCATGAGTAGTATTGAAGTTTCAGAGAGAGAAATTATGCTTTTAAGGGTGAACTTATTGGATGTACTCATTTCATTTCACAGTAATATTGTGAAATATTATTGCAATTTCAAAATTGTAATATATTGTAATATATTTTAAAATATTTTAAAAAATGTCCTCTCAGTAGCTTATTTTTATTTTTTTTTTGGCTCGTCCACCTGTTAAAACGCAGTAGCTCCAGCTGTGCACTTGTATGTGTGTTTGCCCAGTTATAGCGCAGAGGGTGGTCAGTGGGGAGGAAGCACTAAAGGGTTGTTCTCCTGCTGTGGTGTTTCCTGGTGAGGCTGTGAACCCTAAACCTACCTCATCACATGATCTCATTTATCAGTGCCCTCCAGGTGCTTACTTTACTCACATACACCTTGGTGCAATAACTGCTTTCTTCGTACCTGAAGTGACTTTTCTGCTAATATAGCCACAATACAATACCCACCAATTAACTAACAATTTCATATCCGTCTATTGTTATTTATGATCCAATCAAAATGTGTCTCTAGTGTTGTCACGGTACCAAAATTTCAGTATTCGGTACCGATACCAGTGAAAATCCACGGTTCTCGGTACCAATTTCGGTACCAAAGCAAAACACAAAAACATGCTAATTGAACAACATTTTTATTAATAACGTTAAACAAAAATTAAATGTACAAAACCAATGCCATTCTTTATACTTATTTAAAAGTGTTTAAAGTTTTTCCACAAGTAATAAAAGTATGAAAAAAGTAAACAAGTTTCACCCAAAAGTTTAGTCATAGTTCTGCTGCCACTGAAAAACATCTGTAAACTGTTGTCTGTTTTAGGGTTTGCTGGTGTGTTTCAGGATCTTCCTCAGTCTGCAGCTGTAAAAGGAAAATTTTTGACAACACTATGTGTCTCAATCAAACCCTGATGGATAAAATCATATCATGCCCTACATTTAACTTTTGCTTATATATACTATATGCACAAACAAGTATTGGGACTCGTGACCATTACACTAACAGTGACTTTAATGGCATCTCATTCTAAATGCATATACATTAATATAGAGTTGGTCCCTCATTTGCAGCTATAACAGCTTCCACTCTTCTGGGAAGGCTTTCCACAAGATTTTGGAGTGTTTATGTGGGTATTTTTGCCCATTCATCCAGTAGAGCATTTGTGAGGTCAGGCATTGATGTTGGCTCACAATCTCCAATTCATCCTGAAGGTGTTTGATGCGGTTGAGGTCAGGGCTCTGTGTGGGCCAGTTCAAGTTCTTCCACACCAAACTGTCTTTATGGCACTTGCTTCGTTCACTGGGGCCTTGTTTCCCTTCACTAGAAGTAAAGGGCCGAGACCAAGCCTGAAAAACAGCCCCATGGCATTATCCCTTCTCCAATAAAATTTACAGTTGGCACAATGCAAACAGGTAACATTCTCCTGGCATCCATCAAACCCAGGCTCACCCATCAGACTGTCAAACAGAGGAGCTTGCTTTGTCACTCTACATAGCAGGTTTCCACTGCTCCAGAGACCAGTGGTGGTGTGCTTTACTCCACTCCATCTGACGCTTGATATTGTACTGGGTGATGTGAGGATTGCATGCAGCTGCTTGGCCATGGAAACTTCATTTTCATGAAGCTCCCACCACGTTTTTGCGCTGATATCAATGCCAGTGGAAGTTTGGATCTCTTCAGCTATAGAATCAGACTTTTTACGTGTCATGCGCCTTAACACTCAGAGACCCCGCTCTGTGACTTGACGTGGTCTTCCGCTTCATGGCTGAGTTGCTGCTGTTTCTAAACGTCTTCACTTCCCCATAATTCCACGTACAGTTGACCATGGAATATCCAACAGGGATGAAATTTCCCAAACTGATTTATTGCAAAGATGGCATCCTATCACAGTACTGTGCTTGAATTCACTGAGATTTCAGAATGGCCCAATGTTTCACAAATGTTTGGAAATGCAGACTGCATGGCTAGGTGCTTGATTTTATACACCTGTGGTGATGGGTCTGATTGAAACACCTGAATTCAACAATTAAAGGGATAGTTCACCCAAAAATAAGTTTTCATCATGTACTCACCCTCAGGTTGTTTCATTCTTCTTTTGAGATCAAAAGGTGGTGTTTTGTAAAATGTTGGTGACCAAAGAGTTGACGGTAGCCATTGACTTACATAGAGGAAAAAAAATACAAAAAGTGGCTACCGGCAACTGTTTGATTACAGAAGAAAGAAACTCATAAAGGTTTGGAAAAATTTGACGGTGAGTAAATGATGACAGAATTTTCTTTTTTTTGGGGGGTGAACTATCCCTTTAAGGGTTGTGTCCCTATACTTTTGTCCATATAGTGCATAATAAATTACCTTGAAATATTGTAGAATCTTAAATGTTATACACATAAAGTGACCAAACACAGTAGATGTGTACTCCTAGAGATGTACAGAGGCAGTGCTGCTGGCTGAACCATTAATAGAGAGTAAGTCCGCTATCATTTATCTGTTGTTTCCATGGTGCTGCTGCCCAGGCGACCGGCGACAAGACAAAACTAACTATTAACACAGGCTAATTACTGCTCTCCACCCTGCTGAACACACACACACACACACACACACACACACACACACTGCTGTTTCATCGTCCATATCCAAGTCAGGATGCACCACATATTTACTTGATGTGGTAGTTATCCATGTCATTGCACATAATAGCTTATGAATATCTCAGTTTCAAAAGAATGATGACTTCTTTGGATTTGCAATAAATGTATCAGAGACTCTTGTGAATTACAGACTATAAAGTTTATGCAGAAGAGCTGTTTGAATGAAGCCTAGTCTGTCTCTGGTGTGGGAAACACAATTGACTTTCCTTCCTCACACTAATGGCTGCAGTGCGTCAGTGTGTTCACAGCGCGATCCTTTGACTTATTTAACCCTTTTTGAAAAGCACACACACACACACACACACACACATACACACTGCTGTTTCATCGTCCATATCCAAGTCAGGATGCACCACATATTTACTTGATGTGGTAGTTATCCATGTCATTGCACATAATAGCTTATGAATATCTCAGTTTCAAAAGAATGATGACTTCTTTGGATTTGCAATAAATGTATCAGAGACTCTTGTGAATTACAGACTATAAAGTTTATGCAGAAGAGCTGTTTGAATGAAGCCTAGTCTGTCTCTGGTGTGGGAAACACAATTGACTTTCCTTCCTCACACTAATGGCTGCAGTGCGTCAGTGTGTTCACAGCGCGATCCTTTGACTTATTTAACCCTTTTTGAAAAGCACTGCTGGAGATGAGGAGGGTGTTGGCCGTTCTGCAGGGACGCTGAGAATGAGTGTGTGGTTTGTACCCCAATGAAACCACACACATGCTCTTTTCTTCACCTTTATTAAAGGAATAGACCAACATGCACATTCATGTCATCACTTATTCACGGTCATACCGTTCCATACCTGTGTGACTTTTCTTTCTTCTGTGGAGTACAGAAGTTTAGCAGAATGTTCAAGCTCCCCTTTTCCATGCAATGAAAACATACAGTGACCACGGGCTGTCAAATCTGTTATTTAGTGTTACTGATATATTATTATAGTATTAATTCATATTTAAAATTAGCTTGCATTTTTATATTTTTTAAGTTTTAGGAATTTTGTTATGGTTTTTTTATTATTATTATCAGTAGTAGTAGTAGTAGTAAATTATTTCTGTATATCTTTATTTTTATTTCAATTTAATTTAATTTGAGTAGTTTTAGTACTTAAACTTATTTAATTACACTGTAAAAATTAAGTTTTCCAAGAAAAAAAAACTATTTCAGTCTTTCTACTTTACGGCTTTACTTACTTTACTCAACATTTCTAATTGTCTTTTTTAGTTTTAGTTAGCACCATCAAACTTCAAGAAAAGGGGGTAAAAAAGATCAAAATATAAGTTATCACTTACTAAAAATCTTGAATGAAAGTCTGAACACTACCGTGGGTGGTAAGATGTTTGGTTAATAAAGATTTAAATTGTGGTTTTGCTGCTTGGAAATATGACAATACGCAATTGCTAATGTGACAGAGCCTTAAGTCATTTAGGCTACTTTTGTGGCACTTTTATGGTGACTTTTTGTTATTTTTGGAGCTCAGCGTTGTATAACTCTTCAGATTTGTTGAATAGAAAGCAGCAGCTTAGACATTCTGCAAACCTTCTCCTTTTGTGTAACAGAACAAGTTTGCAACAACTTGAGGGTAAATAAATAATGAGAGAAATTCATGTATTTAATGATTATTAGACTACTAAACCCCTCTTTCCATGCAAACTGCAAAGCTAAAATGGTGCTTTTGGCCCAATCTGTTGTACTGCCTTCCTTCAATTTAAGACTTCCCAAACCATCCAGTGTGCACACAATTGAGCCATGCTTTCTTTTTATGCAGAGCACCATTGTTTACACAACAGCTTTCAATGACCGCCAAAACATTATATCCAAAGAGAGGATATGATGTTGTCTCCTGAGAGGAATTGGGATCACAGGAAGTGTGTTAAGTTTTCCAAGAAAAAAAACTATTTCAGTCTTTCTACTTTACGGCTTTACTTACTTTACTCAACATTTCTAATTATCTTTTTTAGTTTTAGTTAGCACCATCAAACTTCAAGAAAAGGGGGTAAAAAAGATCAAAATATAAGTTATCACTTACTAAAAATCTTGAATGAAAGTCTGAACACTACCGTGGGTGGTAAGATGTTTGGTTAAGAAAGATTTAAATTGTGGTTTTGCTGCTTGGAAATATGACAATACGCAATTGCTAATGTGACAGAGCCTTAAGTCATTTAGGCTACTTTTGTGGCACTTTTATGGTGACTTTTTGTTATTTTTGGAGCTCAGCGTTGTATAACTCTTCAGATTTGTTGAATAGAAAGCAGCAGCTTAGACATTCTGCAAACCTTCTCCTTTTGTGTAACAGAACAAGTTTGCAACAACTTGAGGGTAAATAAATAATGAGAGAAATTCATGTATTTAATGATTATTAGACTACTAAACCCCTCTTTCCATGCAAACTGCAAAGCTAAAATGGTGCTTTTGGCCCAATCTGTTGTACTGCCTTCCTTCAATTTAAGACTTCCCAAACCATCCAGTGTGCACACAATTGAGCCATGCTTTCTTTTTATGCAGAGCACCATTGTTTACACAACAGCTTTCAATGACCGCCAAAACATTATATCCAAAGAGAGGATATGATGTTGTCTCCTGAGAGGAATTGGGATCACAGGAAGTGTGATTGGGGCATGTGGCAGGCCACAGATGGCCCATTTGCACCAGATAATGACTCAAACAGAAATACCATCACCATCCAACTGTCTGTCCCATTAGACTTTGGGCTCAAGGGTTGATTGAAGATGCAGACGCAATCTCACATATTTGTTATCGTGCTTGATTTATTGGCAGTTCTTGCATGCATGCAATGAAAGAACTGTCTGTGCAGTGTTAAGGTTCGATGCAGGATTGCAGTGAGGAAGCTCGCGGTCTCCTATGTCACTTCCTGTCGTCTGAGGATGTTGTTTGCTGTTTGTGTTGAGTGACCACCCTGTGTGCGTATGTCCATTTTAGCCTGTTGATGACCAGTGTTGTTATTGTTAACCAAAATGAAACCTATTAAAGATAGGGTTGTGTACCGAAACCACTGGTACCTATGTAACCGGTATGTACTAGAACCGAATCAGAATGCAGATTTTGGTGCCTCATTTCAGTGCCACTTAAATGCTTGAGCGATTGATTGAAATATCTGTTCTCTTGTTCTCCGAAACGGACATAAGGATCACCAGCACCGCACGTGTAAAATAATTTCCCGACTGAGAAAATTCACAAAGGCAAGTCGGAAAGCTCTAATAATACAAATCCAAGCGCTGTGAGTTTGAGTCGCATATAACGTGCATCTGATTAAGCAACACACTCCAAACAACCTCTCAAATTTAATGAGAAGCGTTTATAAACCTGTTGTTGAGAACATTATAAAATGATTTTTTTTTAAATATCTGATGTGGCTTCTTATTACAGAATGAAATTATATTCTATAATGCAATAAAGGCTATGTCGATTAGCATTGCATTACAAATTGACTTTATAGGGGTTATGCGCAACAGACTTCCGTATTCTGTTAACTGGGTCTCGCCGCTTCCGGTTCAAGCGTTTTGCATATGCTTCGTTAAATATCAAGCAGTTTTACTCAAGATGCCTTCAAAGTAGATATCAAAGATTATCATAACCAATGTCCGTCACATATACGGAATAATATCTAAAAGATTTTTTTTTTCACTAACATTTATATTAAAAAAAATTTATAAAATGTCAACAATAAAACAGCTAGCTAGTTTAACTGATTAAGTCCATAGATATCACTTTTATTTATTATGACTGTTAGCACGATCTCTGACAAGCGGAAGCGATGAGAAATGTTTTCCGGGTTTGGTCAGGTGACGTTCGACATATACCCTATTAATATGAAAATACCCGAGGTGGCGTGAAGAACATGGATAAACTATATATATTGTCGTAGATTTATTGTATCCATGTTTTATCAGTTAATATGTTTCTAGATGCTTTCAATTCAGTCACAGCGATTGCTAGATACCTTTGTCCATATTAGGGATTTCCTGGAATGTCATGTATCATTACTTCTGTGATGCATTTGTGGTGTTTCTGTGCGAGAATGCCCTCTGGCGTCCAGTATGAATGACACATTACATGAGTTTAGCATTCAGTAATGCACACTCAGTCCTATAAATAGGCCATGGGTAGGAAAAAATAATGCTTCTCTCTAAAGAAATTTGAAGCAAACATATTATAATCTAGGGCTGGGACAGTAAATCATTCGTGATTCTCTCTCAAATCGATTCTGAGCTTAGTTTTTAACAGCAGATGGCGCTCTAGGCTAGTTTTTAACCGCACATTCAAATGCTCACGAGGAAGAGTGCTTGTGCGTTCGGTGGAATAATGTAAGTGTTTAAATGTATTTGCGCACAGTGCTATGTTCAATACATCGATACGACAATGTATGGTACAGCCGGCCCTGTATCAATATTGTGGCACATGTGCAGCAGTGGACCGCGCTTAATTTGAATACAAGAACAACATTTAAAATTGAGCAGAAAAGTGCGAGGTTTCT
>NW_015552532.1:225872-226358 GCF_001515605.1 Sinocyclocheilus anshuiensis
TTTCTCCAGTGTATAGAAGTGTACAGGAGTTGTTGTTGTTTTCTTTCCCCACAGTGGATGTATAAAAGGCTCATAAAGACATGGACTCCATTTTTGATTTGACATAACTCCTGATAAAAATTAAGATATTACTGTCAAAGATTTGTATCATAACATTATCATATGATTTACAGTTATAGGCCTATATGTTAACGAGTAACCCTGCAGTTTTCTGTAAAACAATAGTTTTCTGTTAAATAAAATTTATATTGTTATTATCTTATCATACATTTTTTATCTAATTATTATATTGTTATTTTTGTTAATTTGTTTTAAAAATCACTTTTAAATTGCAAATCGCAATTTTTACCCAAACAAAATTGCAATTAGATTTTTTTTACTTAAACTGATTAAAATGAAAACTGAAAATATAAAAAATTAAATTATTTTTAAAGGGGTCATATGATGCGATTTAAATTTTTCCTTTCTCTTTGGAGTGTTACAAGC
>NW_015552532.1:226510-235065 GCF_001515605.1 Sinocyclocheilus anshuiensis
TGTAGAGTAACGCTAGTGCTTGTTTGTCATTTCTGATCACAAATGCAGACATGGTTTTGTTTACGCGGAGCGATGCAACGCAACACGTAAAAAGACCGTATAAGTCATTGTAATCCATAATTATGTTCCCCCTGGATGCAACAAATGCCTCGTTTATAATGGGTTTTCATGTTTTTTGTCTTGTCGCTCCGGGAGACGGCATCAACAGTATGGTGAGGGGCGTAACATTTCCGTCACACGCTTTTTAGCAGCATCATATGACCCCTTTAAAAAAATATTTATAATACTATAACGGTATATAAATAATAAAATAACACTGTTAAGGACACAAGGAAAGTGGTGTGTTTAGAATTGATTTAGCATTCTTTTAAGTCTGATCTTTTCTGTGAATCTGTCAGTCCACTTCACAAAAACAGACTGAATGATTTGTTTAACTCAATTTAACTCACTGACTCAAGCATTTGGCTATAGTGGTTTAGATTCAATAAATTCATTCAGGGTTGAAACAGAATTGAAAATTAATTTTAATTTTTAAATAAACTGTTCCCTTAAAACTGCATCAAATAGAAAAAAAAGAAAGAAAAACACTAATAATGACTTTTCGAGAAGTATCAAATGTTCTCCTTTCCATTGATTGACAGTAGTCTCGCTTCAAACTCACACCATTTGAGCCAATGTTGATATGTTCAGCCCAGTCAGACCATTCAAATAAACAGATTGCAGTTTCATTCTGTGCCTGTAGTGCTGTAGAAACTGACTCAAGCATTTGGCTATAGTGGTTTAGATTCAATAAATGCATACAGGGTTGAAACAGAATTGAAAATTAATTTTAATTTTTAAATAAACTGTTCCTTTAAAACTGCATCAAATAGAAAAAAAAGAAAGAAAAACACTAATAATGACTTTTCGAGAAGTATCAAATGTTCTCCTTTCCATTGATTGACAGTAGTCTCGCTTCAAACTCACACCATTTGAGCCAATGTTGATATGTTCAGCCCAGTCAGACCATTCAAATAAACAGATTGCAGTTTCATTCTGTGCCTGTAGTGCTGTAGAAATACACACTTCACCTTTAACGCTGATGATGGAGATGGATCACTTTGTTGATGTTATTGGCTTCATTTAGTCTGTGCTGTGTTTCAGGCACTTCTCATTTAGTTTCATTAACTGCCCACATCGTTTCAGGGGCTGGGAAGCAAATCAAGTTTTTCTTCTGTACCAGCCAGGAGAAAAAGAAATCAAGAAACAGAGTCCAATTTAAAGTTGCATTTCTTATCTTCATGACAGGGATCCAAATGGAAGGCACTGGCTATGATTTAATTGCAATACTGAATGATGTGCAGCAGATACTACATGCCTGCTTAAAATAGGGACAAATAGCTTGAAAAACTGCATGCAACAATAAATGTTTCAAACAGTAGTATTCTACATGACCTAATTCAGTGGTGTCCAGTTTGCAGGCTTCATACAGCATAAAACATTCAGCTTTTTAATGCAGTATAATATATTCAGCTGTTACATTTTTTGTTTGTTTACTGTTAAATCATGTACCAGCAGAAAATTGTAATTCTAGGAAAATAATAGCATTCCTCTTCTCAATATCTCACAATATTTAAGGCATAAATTATGTACATAGCACAAACAAGTGTTTTAATTGCTAATTAAAAGTAAAACTATTACAATTTGGTTTTGGCAATTGAAAGAAAAACAAACAAAAACACACACACAAAAAGGAAGATGGAAAATGTAAACTTAAAAAACATTGGTATTGGCAATTACCTGAGATAAAATACATTGATTTTAAAGTTTACCTAAAATTACTAAAACTGAAATAAATATAATTTAGAGGTAAATAGATTATATTATAGAGTGTATGCATATATGAGTTCAGTGAGACGTCTGTCAGCATCAGCACAGAGCTCACTGTACACTCACTGTGCTCTCAAATGCTATTTTCTCAGAAATCTCACACCCTGGAGACTTTAAAGTGCAGAGGAACGTTCTGGAAAAAAAAGACCCTCCATTTTAAAAGCAAATCACAATTGTGTTTAGAAAAATAATTACTTACAATGGAGTTACAGTACATGCATCGAAAGCATTTCAGAGGGTTTAAAAGCAGAAATGTACATTTTTAACTGCTAATATGAATAATGCAAGTTAATAGTAAATATTTACATTTAATAATTTTGTTATAATGTTGTTATTAATATTATATTGTTAACATATACAGTATATATATATATATATATATATATATATATACAGTAAGTGGCTAGAATCTGTGATTGTGAAGTACAGTAAATATCCACACCGGTGCGATGGTGACTGACTGCCACACATACTCTTCAGAACATTAGATTCATCCGCGCTGGAGCCGCGCCCACTCACAACCCACGCAAGGAAGATAATTCCGCACACAGCTGCAATTCCAGGTTTTCAAACAGAGATGGCGACAAAGAGGCAAAACTTACGGACTGCAGCTTTAAGGTTAATTCCACATTATTTGGGAATTCATTGTGTAAATATATTTATGATAATACGTTTTAATGTTAGAATTGATGTAAAAATTTGATGATTGTTTGTAATTAATCACAGAAAACTGCAATAATCAGTTGTGTGTTGTCGTCCTATCGTCAGCCTGTGAGATCGCCGATACATGATATTATCATGCTAATTTATTTAATTATTTACTTACTAGTTTCATAGCCGGAGAGTTAACCAACTCCATGGTAAGGCTAAAAGCAGGCTAATGATAGTGTAATCTATTAACTAAATATATAAAATATTTTCAATATGACTAAATTTGTATTTAACATACCAATTTAATAGAAACATTTTAAGTTACTAATTATAATGCTTACATTTCCTCAGTTATTCAAACAGCTATAGAAAACGAGCAAAGAATATTTACATTATCATAGAACATCATCACTGACTTTAGTCTAGCGTGAGTTGTCGATACACGATACTATGCTCGATACGATTCTAGTCTATTGGGACAACTGTAGTGTTGCGTCATGTTGAACAATTTTTTTGCTTTTTTATATTTATTTATCACAAGTTAATGGAAAAGTTTATCTGTTTTTCTGACAACACGTGACACTGACTGAAAATATTGGCTGAGAATTGTGTCTTAATGTAACAGACCTCAACACTGTGGAAGAGAGGGATGTCAATAAAAAAGAGCAGTTGTGTCTTCATAAAAAAGGAAGTAGATATTTCAAAACTTCCTTGAGTAGCTCATGTGACAAGTGGACTTTTTTGATCCTATCATGTGGCTTTGTGTCAGTGTTTGGTAATTGCATATAATGTCCAGGTGGCACTTTCCATTGAGGTGTGTGTGTGTGTGTGTACCTGGTGTTTATCACGTTATGGGGACCAAATGTCCCCACAAGGATTGTAATACTAGTAAATTTTGATCTTGTGGGGACATTTTTGAGGTCCCCATGAGGAAACAAGCTTATAAATCATACAGAATTAGTTTTTTTGAGAAAGTAAAAATGCACAAAGTTTCCTGTAAGGGGTAGGTTTAGGGGTAGGGGCATTGCATTGCATTGCATGCTGTGGGCATGATGCCCAGAAACTCCTGTTATCATGTCTCTGACACCAGCTCTACCAAACACACACACAGTGGAGGATTTATTGTACCATTATCTTGGTCTTTTTTTACTTTATTTTCATCTTGTTGTATTGCTTGTGGAAGTCTAACCACTTTTTAAAAGGACTTTTGTTTGAATATTGCTTTTTAAAATGAATTGATATATCTCAATATTTAGACAATTGTTGAGTTGAAATTATAATTCATACTGATTCTTTATATTTTAAATGGTATACTGCAAGGTTTTTACAGAAGAAGAAGACTGACACGGAAGAGAAGAAATTATTGAATAAAGCCATTATTTTTGTTTTCTTTGTGCACAAAAAGTATTCTCGTAGCTTCATAACATTACGGTTGAACCACTGATGTCACATGGACTATTTTAATGATGTCCTAACTAACTTTTTGGGCTATAAAACATTTCAGTTGCATTGCTGTCTATACAGGGTCAGAAAGCTCGGATTTCATCAAAAATATCTTCATTTGTGTTCTGAAGATGAACGAAGGTCTTACTGGTTTGGAACGACATGAGGGTAATCAATGACATAATTTTTTTCAAAATCATCAGTCTTGGTTGCGTAATATTTGCAATATTAAACCTTTGCATTGAATCTTAATACAAGTAATTATGCATTGTGCAAAATATATATATACAGTGGGTACGGAAAGTATTCAGACCCCCCTAAATTTTTCACTCTTTGTTATATTGCAGCCATTTGCTAAAATCATTTAAGTTAATTTTTTTTCCTCATTAATGTACAATATATATATATTTTTTTTTTAGCTTTTTTCAAATATAACAGTTAAAACAAACATCAGACAGAACATAAAATAAAACATACACAAAAACAAAAAAAACAAGAAGAAAAGAGATACAATGTAAAACAATTAAGAAAACAGCTTTATCAAATAAAATCATGTGGTACTGTTTTTATATAATTCAAAAATGGTTTCCAGATTTTATCAAATAATTCACCCCTCCCTCTCAATGAATATGTGATCTTCTCTAATGGTACTCAGTTGCAAACTTCCGACAACCACAGACCAATTAGCATGTCTGCTTTCCATTTCAAAGCAATACATTTTTAGCTATTATCAACAACATTTCCGTAAGCTTGATAGCTTGGTTATGTTGGAAATTAGATTTAGTAAAATTACCTAATAAACATACCTCTGGATCCAAAAGAAAATCACTAGGGGTAGAACGGTTCGCGGAAAAAAATCAAAACGTACGGTTCTCCACACACTGTTCGGCACGCGCTAGGACCGCGGTTCAACTTAAATCTGACAACGCAAACAACATTTCCGTAAGCTTGATAGCTTGGTTATGTTGGAAATTAGATTTAGTAAAATTACCTAATAAACATACATCTGGATCCAAAAGAAAATCACTAGGGGTAGAACGGTTCGCGGAAAAAAATCGAACCGTACGGTTCTCCACACACTGTTCGGCACGCGCTAGGACCGCGGTTCAACTTAAATCTGACAACGCATCTGTAATATGGTTTGCTATAAATAAATGAGCAGTCATTTATTCCGTCATCACCCGGCGGGTGCTGATAGCGCGCACGCACCGGTGAGACCTGAACAGCACACATTGATATCTGTGTTTAAACTAAACTCGGTGAAGCTTTGCCAGTTTAAACATTTAAGAGCCAGAGGACGCGAGCTCGCACGCGCAGTGAGAAGATTTGTGCGTGCGCTCATACGAAGCGCGCACCATGGATTTACTGTAGTAACACTCACTGCACCATGGTATTGTGGCTGAAATTTGGGATATTCACACTGAATTTTATTAAAATAATGGTATATACTTATAGCATGTATTTGTGATTAAGCTATAGCATGTGTGCATTTATACTGAATGTTTTTAGACTACTGTTTTTCATACAAATAGGCTACCTAAAAACCATATAGTTATATTTTTACCATCGTATCGAGGTGCTATATGCGTGGTTTTAACTGTCTATCATGATTTAAATGTATACTACTATGGGAGACCAATGCTTCATTTAAAAAATAAATAAATAAATAAAAACTTGGTCCGATTTAAACTTGAAAGGAATAAAGATTTGACATGTACCGTGATAATTATCTATATCGACTGATATTAAAAAAGTATCGTTATTTTTTTGGCCATATCGCCCAGCCCTACTTGTACCCAAAACACCTTCACTGTAGGACACAACCAGGTAGAATGCAAAAATGGTGCAAAACATTTCTAAAGGGGTTTTATCATTCAGTTTACATTAAAAATGGCTGAGTTAGTGAATGTTGGAATTGAGCAGGTGAAGTAATTTACATGCTCTGCAGAGCAGCTCAATTCATTCAGAAAAAAAATCTTCTTATCTCTGGAGCTTCACATCAGCTATGAAACCCCAGTTCCTCCCAGGCTGGGATTTACAGAAAGCGGCCGTTCTGCTGTCGACCCATCTGGGTGACAGTAATGAAGTTGGCAAGGCTGTGAGATTGAGTGTGACAGCAGGCTTAAAACGTGAGAGGGAGAATTTTTTATTTTTTTTGTGGCCTGTTGCACGGAGGAGAAAAAGAGCATTTCTAACTTCCATATTAAATATATATTAAGTAATATATGATTTATAAGTGCATTTAAATAAAATAATTTATATATCCAAACATCCAATATATCAAGCAACATCCAAAATGTAAATAATCTGTGATGGAGTAGTTTGCAAATGCTTGAAAAAGCCAAAATAAAATGTTTGTTTGTTTATTTGTGTGTGTGTGCGTGCCAATAAGATTTAAATTATTTACATTCATTGCTTGAGGCATTACTTTTAAAGGTGCTATAGAAAATAAAGTTTATTATTATTTAATTATTATTATTATTAGTAGTAGTATTATTATAACATTTATTGTTAACTAACAATATTATCAGTATTGTTTTTGTTTTATTTAAGAAAAATATGAATATGAATATTACTAAAATAATAAATAACATTATTTAGTATTGTAACTGCTATTTTGTTATTTTATTTGTTTTAATAATATTATATATTGTTTATATAGTACTATTATATAGTGTTGTTTTTGATTTATTATTTTTATGTAAGAAAAAAGTAATAATAATAATGATAAATTGTTATTGTTAGTATGTAATTGTTAGTAATTTCTAACCACTTTCTTGTGAAAATGTGGGTATCATAAAAATATGTAATTACAAATCAATTTATTGTGATATGCTTATATTGATCACCCCTTACTGCAAATGTATAAAAAATGTGCTTGTGTCAGCATAGTTAGGTAGAATGTCTGAAGTTCAGGAAGCTCGTTTTACAAGAAAACCAAAGCATCTGTCTGATTCTGCAACAAATCATCTTAGAGACTAGTAGATGTTTGTGTGCAGAATGTATTGCCCATGATGACAAAAACTGTCATCCGTAAGTGAGCAGCCATTGGCCGTCCTCTTCATGTGGCTTTGCTTTTCTCTGCTGTTTCTTGAGTGTATTGTTTACACACACACACACACACACACACACACACACACACGTTTGTCAGTCTCCGCAGGGTGAATGTTGAGAGCTGTGGGCGCTGATGGCAGGCAGAGCGAGTGCTGAGCTCTGACAGGCCACAGCTGCTGCTGCTGCCCTCATTCAGCTTTGAAACATTTACTGACCTCATTGATAAATATTTAACTGTGTCGACTACAAATATTATGATTCCTTTTTTGTTTGTTTTTACTGAAACATTAATAGAATGTAAAATACCAGATAGATAGCTGTGTAAACACAGGCCTTCATCAGGTTAGACTCCATATTGAATTTAATGCGGATGAAGCCGAGACTGAAATTGACAAATATATTACTATTGTACAGAATAGAATTGATTTATCAAAGAAATAACAATAATAAGAACAATACGTGTTATTAAAACATCATTTTCAGGAATATATCACAATTTTTCATTCATTTCTAAATATAAACTGCAAACCTTACAGTTTGTGCAGCAGTTTTTTGCCAAAAATGAAAGGAATGGTTCAAATTTCATTTGATTACATTTTTAAATTATTATAAATGAGTTATGCGTTCATTGGATTACCACCATTTTTGAGAAGAATTTTGTATTAAATCATTAAACACAGTGCAGAAAAATTAAAACCATTGAATTTCTCATTTCACATGGCATTTTTATTATTTATATTGATTTGATTGATCAGATTTGGGCCCTAAACAGTTTTGCACATGCATGAAATATGTTCTTCACGAGGGTTTGTGAAAGCTGTACTGTGTTTGTTGGAGGAAGCTCTTTCCTGAATGTGAGGAAGTGGTGGGCTGTTCAGATCAGACCCCCTCCGAACACTCGAGCCCCTCTTCACAATATACAGAGGGTGGGGCACAGCAAAAGAGGAAATTACTCAATCCCATTGAAAACTCTACTATTACCACACGTTCTGCCATGAGTGTGCACATTTTTTTCAATAAGACACATTAATATTAGAGCATATGTGTCCAGCTTCTCTGAGACCGGCAGCACATTCACCATTCTCTGCTCTCCTCTCCCACACAGCTCCATCTTTTATTAATCAGTCTTCCCCCTACACCCCAGAGTGCTCCATACGTCTCACGGTCGAGGCTCTTTTGAGATTCAAGTGGCTCTTCCGCATAAAAGATGCCGCTTCAAAAGACTTAAAACACAATACAGCGGCCCGCTCACGTGGAGGCCGTTTCTGAACCAGGTTTCACGGTCACGGGTTTGTTACATTTCGCAAATCTCAGCACGCATGTTGAGGCTGACACCCAAACACTGCAGTAAAAAATAACAATGGTGTCCTTTAGGGTCGGCTGTTTCGGGTTTAGAGGCCGTAAACTCTGGGTTCCTTGTTTCCTGGTCGGGGTGTGTGCCTTTGCTCTTTCCTCTGATGACATTATGTGTATGTGTATGTGTGTGTGTGTGTGTGTGTGTGTGTGTGTGTGTGTGTGTGTGTGTGTGTGTGTGTGTG
>NW_015552532.1:235189-257663 GCF_001515605.1 Sinocyclocheilus anshuiensis
TGTGTGTGTGTGTGTTAGTTGCTGCAAGTTCAAGGTGGGGATTTGTGGGAAAACTGAGCAGAAAGGAAGTTTCAAGTCTCTGTATTTATGATGACAAACCAAAAATAAAATAAAAAATACAATTATTCTAAATTTTATAAATATTACTATACTGTATATCTGCCTGAAGGTCTGGGTTGGAAAACGGAGAAGGAAAGGAAGTTTCAAGTCTCTGTATTGGTGATAAGGGGAATTGTAGCAGACATTAAATGACATGACATAAAATTAAAAAAATCATTCATTCATTCATTCATTCATTCATTCATAGACTAACCCAACTTTTGGGTTAAAAATGTAATTAAAAAAATTTAACCCAACGGTTGGGTTAGTTAGTCCATATTTGACCCAAAGATGGGTTGAAACAACCCAGCATTTTTTAGAGTGCGTATATAAACACATGCCAACACGCATACTTTTATTATGCAATAGTATTCCATTCTAAAGCTAAAATCAGCTGTTTTAATTTAAAAAAAGCTGTTATAAAATAAATTATATAGTTGTATTAGATTGAATAGTTAGATTCTTGCTTTGTCAGTCAACTGAAATTAAAATAATTTTAAGTTGAAGTACTGAAATTACTAAAACTGAAATAAAAAAAATAAAGCTTAATAAAAAAATATATATAAAAAAAAAATACAAAATCACATAAAATTAAAGCTTAAATTAAAATCGAAATGAAAACTGAAAATATGGAAGGTTAATCAAAATAATAATAAATAATGTGATAGTATATAAATTACACTGTTCTCAACACAATTTTGCTACATCTAATTATTTCATATATCTCTGTATTTCAATGTTGTGTGCACGTTACAACCGTGTTGTGGCTTGTCTGACTAAATCTTTCCCATCATCCTGTCAGAAATATATTATTATTTTTTGGGATGTATTCATTCATTCATAAATATTACTATATTATCTGTTTGAAGATCAGTGATGAGTTGATGAGAATTGGTGGCAGAGAAATGAAATGAAATGAAATATAATAATAAATATTACTATAATATAAATGCAAAATATAAAAACAAATCTAATATGTATATTGTAGTATATATTACTGTAAAATTAAATACAAACTAGTGGTGGAATAAGGGTTGAAGTCTAACTGTCCTTGGATCCCATAGTCATAGGTCTGCCCCCTAGTGTTGGCATAATGACAGAGCATGGTAATAACATACCACTATTTTAACAATATTTATATAATTCCTATGCAGTATTTATTGTACTGAATAATAACCATATTGCTAAACCATGTTTGTTTATATGTTTATATATATATATATATATATATATATATATACACACACTCTAAAAAATGCATATATTATTATTTTTTGGGATGTTCTAGTAATACTAGAGGAACTCGAGCCTCAGTCTTGAATAATAAATATTCTTTCTCTTTTTCTCTCCTCAGAGCTCAACATGGAGTACAATCCTGCGGACCACCCGCGTGCCAGCACCATATTTCTCAGCAAGTCTCAAACAGACGGTGAGAGACTCCATGTCTTCTGACTCGCAGGATGAGTGGGACGGTCTCCCCTTAAGCCTGGATGCTGGAGGGGAACGTTAATTAAAACAAAACCACGGTCAGGATGGCTTCAGTCTGATCCAAACGAATCAGGAGGCGAATGCACAGATGCCCTGACTTAGTCAGACCAAACATTCCCTCTTCAGAGAAGACTTGTAATTATAGTTTGATTTAACACGATACCCCTGGGTGATGATACTTTATTATCTGTCAGCTCTTCTCCGTGGGTGATATTTCTACCCAGGCTAATCTTATGATATTCGCCTTGTTTCTCAGTGAATTGTTAGCGTAACGTTTTGTGACTCTGGTCTGTCAGACGTCTCGTGGTTCTTGTGACATTATAATGGGAAAATGCAGTGATACAAACAAAATTAGTGGCGTATGAACTGTAAAGTCAAGGATAAGTAAATGCCAGCCTTGTTATCCATGCTCCGATTTAACTTAGAAACCTTTTTGTTTTTCAGTTCTTTTACCCAACAAGAAAAGTACGTTTGATCTCAGCCTGTTTGTTAGTGTGCTGCTGTGTCGTGTCGAAGCTTTATAGATTCAAAATGTCTGTAGTTTGATTTTATGCTGCAAGCTGTTATTTGTTCAGGAAACTTCTTCGAAGCGTTAGCTTGCTAAGCTACAAGCTGCTCCATTTAACTGCACTGAAGCTATGCTAAAAGCTAACAAAAAGTAGCTAACTACTGTACATTGAAGCTGCTTAATGGGGCAACAGATTAATATCATTAAATACAATCACAGTAGTATTTTCAGACATTTACAGTCAGTTGAATGCCATTAAGGGGATATGCATGTTGACAATGTCTGTGAATCTGTCCCATTTGTCTGTCTGTGCAGCTGTTTGTTTAGATTCATGTATGCTGTGCTGTCATCTGTTGGTCTCTAGTGCTGTAGTTTAGATTAATAGTTATAATATGGATGGAAATAGTCAGACTGCTAATATGTGAGTCATGAGACATACAGTAGGGTTTGAGTGCATGAGGGCCGTCAGACTCCAGGGACTGCGATAAAATGTCTATCCCACAGAACCACACACACAACACCTCTTCATTTTCACCTGCAGTCTCAGTTTATTTTCTGGGTCAGGGTTTTATCACATTGCCTGTCAGTCAAAGTAACTGGCCCCGCCCACAGATACAATAGTGGTAGTTAAATAAGAAATGTAGTTTAGTCATTGTGGTAAGGTGAATCATTTGGGTGCTAATGGAAATTATCTCAGAGGTCTCTTTTGTTGCATTCAAGTAATTAAACAAACTACAAGACGCCAAAACAACATCAAAGATAACTCTCCATACCATCAGGGGGCAGTAGTGTGTCTTCGTCATTTAAAATGAGAAACCTAAAGGGCTAGGATTGCAGATAAACAAACAGTTTTTTTGAGAGAACAACAAAAAAAACATTCTGTTTGTTGAGAGAACAACAACAAACTACTGTAAATGCAACAACAATAGATCCCTATGTGCATGACATGAGAGATAAAAACTATACATTTCATGGCCATTCTCATTCTCCCCTCATTTTAGTTCAATCATAGCCGTGATTTAAGAATGAATTCCCTTGTTTTAGTAAATCATGGACACATTGTACTAATTCGTTCCCTTTCGTTCTCTTAATTCATGGCCGCAATTTAACAAAAACTTGGGAACAAATTAATAAAATGAGGGGATGAATTCTTAATTCATGGTAACGAATTCTTAATTCGGGCCCAAGATGAATATATTTTTGGATATACACAACTCTAGCTTAAAACACATATAAATAAATGTTTATTGTTTCTAACTTCTGGAGAGAAATAGCACAGACATTATACAAAAATAAAACATTCTAGTAGGGTTGTGACGGTGAGGAAATTTTCCCACCGGTTAATCGACGTGTGACAACACCGGTAATACCGGTATCACTGTTTGTCAGTCAACTCGACTCACTCTCACTCACACTGGATAAATTAAATCTGATCTGTGATGCGACTGTCGTTCGGCACGCTGCATTGAGTAGCTGCGTTCAGTTTTTAATTGTAGTGTCTGTTCTTTTACAGAACTAAATGATTTTTATTACTATAAAAAAATCTAAACGATGGTGGGGGTCGGTGACGCGGTGGGCAAGTGACGTAACCAGTGTTGCGGCTTAACACCGGTATCACCGTCTATCGCGGCAAGCCTACATTCTAGTGCACGTGTCAAGCGCCTGTGTTCATGAAAATAAAATAATGTACTATTAAAGACTGTGTTCATTTGATGCTGATCGTTTGCGTCAAAACTAGGGCTGGGAAAATAAATTGATGCATCACAAATCGAGAAATGATTCTGCATCGATTCTGAGATTTTCCGAATGCATCGCGATTCTTTCTCCAGTCGATTCTGAGCTTAGTTTTGAACAGCAGATGGTGCTGCATGCTTTAGAAACAGCCGTACTCTGCTTGTTTCCAAATCCTTACACACACTTGAACCAAAAATAATCATTCATAAAATTCGAAAAGTTTGAAGAGAATTACAAGGGTGTTCACAGTGGGCTGTGTTTAGCGTCATAAAAGCATTCTGAGCCGAGGTGAAATTACATGACTCAGCCGAACGCACAAGTGCTCTTCAGCGCTCTTCTTCATGAGTGTGTGCATAAAAAGTAGATTAGAACGCCATCTGCTGTTAAAATCTACGCTCAGAATCGATTCCAGAGAGAATCGTGATGCATTTGGAAGATCTCAGAAACAATCCACGAATTGATTCTGCATCGATTTACCGTCGCAGCCCTAGTCAAAACGGAAGAATACTTTGGGCAGTTCTTGACTAAAGTAATCTCCAAAGTGGACCAGACTTTATGCTAACATTCAGAAGTTTCTCTATGAGAGATTAACCAGTTTTTAAAAGAAATTGTGAGAGAAACATTAGAGAAAGTTTAATTCCAGCACATTTTCTCTGGCACCAAACTGTTAATGAAATAGCGTCCAACAGTTTAAGACCTCAGATTGTTATATACTTACCTCTTTATATTACTGACATCGCTTTAATTGTCGCCCTTGTCTTTTTGTCTAATTAATTGTACTGGCTGTTGTGCTAGTGTTACTAATTATGCGTTTCTCTTTACAGTCCGGGAAAAACGGAAAAGTCTGTATGTCAACCATGTAAGTAGCAGCAGCCATGTCATCAATTGATTGTGTTTTCTGTTTCTCATAATGCTTGTGTCTGCAATAAAGACATCTCTTCACGTGACACAACACCCACAGAACTAATCAAATCCCACACTCAACCACATGAGAATGCAGGAACCAGTATTGCATGAGTCTCTGGGCTTGTGTTGCATCAGTAACAGCATTGCTTTTCTGATCAACTCTTTCCTTCTATATAAATGTTTTAAAGGAATAATTCACCCTCCTTTGCTGAACATTTACCCTGAGGTCAACCAAGATGCTGATGAGTTTATTTCGTCAGAACAGTTTTAGAGAAAGCATTACATCACTTGCTCAGCAATGGATCCTGTGCAGTGAATGGGTGCCGTCAGAATGAGAGATGATAAACATATCACAAAAATCCCCAAGTAATCCACATAAAGCCAGTCCATCAACTAATGTCTTGTGAAAAGCTGCATGTTTGTACAAAACAAATCCATAATTAAAGTTTTTTTTTGTTTGTTTTTTAATTTCAGACTATTGCTTTCAGTTAAATTCCATAGTCCATAATCCATAATATTGCTTTATTCAGTAAAAAAAAAAAAGTCTGAATCAGGAGAGAAATATGCACAGATCAAGCACTCTTTACAAGCAAAAACAGTCCAAAAACTGAAGTGAAAGGGTCAACAGGGGATGGACTTTGTCACTGGAAGAAGCGCTATTATGGATAATGGACTGGTATTTTGGCCAGAAGTGATGGTTTGAAGTTATGATGGATTGGTTTCTTACAATCATGCAGCTTTTCGCTTCACAAGACATTAATTGATGGACTGGAGTGGTGTGGATTATTGTGATGTTTTTATCAGCTGTTTGGACTCTCATTCTGACGGCACCCATTCACTGCAGAGGATCCATTGTTGAGCAAGTGATGTAATGCTACATTTCTCCAAACGTGTTCCGAAAAAAAAAAACGGGTACATTTTCAGCAAATTGTTATTTTTTGGGTGAACCGTTCCTTTAATATGCATAACTTGATTTTTTTTCTTTTTCCATTTCATTGGTGCATGCTATTCATACTCAAAATGCAATGAATAGCTGATGTTTTGTTCCTGTTTTAATGTCTTTTATTACTTTGCAAGTTAACACACATTGCGGAGTCAAAGGTAAATATTTGCCCATTGCTGTATTTATTTGCTTTAAACTTATGATATCGTGTCTATTTTGACATTGTAATGATTTATTTGCATTATTAATGTTGCTTATCAGTTTGAAATCCTGCATAATACAATGACAGTGTTTATGTTGTACTGGATTGGGATTCTAACCCACACTAACGTGTACACACACAGAGAAACACTCAGGTATAAATGAGATGATAATGACTTCTCTGGGGCTGCAGGTGGCCTAATTCTCAGCCCGTTTGCTGAAAGTCTGTGTGTGTTTAATAATAACTGATATTTTATTTTGCACTCTGCGTGTCCTTGTGTTTCAGCAACATCCGTCTGGTCCAATGAGACGCAAGTACAGCTCCTGTTCGACAATCTTCCTGGACGACAGCACCGTCAGCCAACCCAACCTCAAATACACCATTAAATGGTACTTGAACCCTCAGCGTAAACTGATCGAAATGTGCATGATTGGTTTATGACGGATATCTAAATGAGGGTGTGGAAAGAGAATTTTGTTTTCAAAAGCATGGCTGGAGCCTTTGGAAATTGGGCCTAGCAACTTGTTACATTGTATCATTGATAAATAATAACCACTTGTACAATGAGTGAATGAGTCACGTGAACGGATTCAGTGTGGAAGTGAGTCGTCTAAATCATTAAGTCTATGATTTAAAAAAGTGACTCCTGTTTTTGATTCTGAATAATTTGCCAGTCAGTTCCACTGATCACATTCATCACAACACTTTATGAATTTAGGTATGTTGTTAGATAGTAAGCCAATAACTATTTTCATTTTATGGCCAATAACCAATAAATGGTCAATATAAAAATGCTATACAGTACTAATTGAATAAATACAATCTATATAATAATAATCACCATCATCGAACTAAAATGTTAAATCAGTGATTAGATGTCATCACATTACAGTACAGTATGATAAATTTGCTAAAGTTTTAACAATGTTAATAAATTATTAGTGTTGTTAAAGATGAGTGACGCATTAGATGACTGCAAAGGTCATTTTAATGTAAAAAATGAGCATGCATAATCACATATCCAATATTGGCCAATGTACTGTATATACAAAACGAACCAGAAAATATTGTGATAACTGATATGGTACAACATATGGATTTACAAAGAAATTTGTTCTTTGTAAATGAGGCCCCTTGTGGCATTAAATTCTGTGTTAATTTATACTGGAATAGTTTTGTGAATGATTTACAAAAATCCACCATTTTTTGCCCGTTTCATCATACATACTGTACAGGGTTTGAAATTAACTTTTTCACTCACCAGCCAATTTGGCTACTAAATTTTTAACTGTAGTATGTTTTTTGATTCCATATAATTCACTGATCTACAGATTAATAAAAAAGAACAGCATATTCTTAAAGGGTTAGTTCACTCAAAAATAACAATTATGTAATTAATTACTCACCCGCATGTTGTTCCAAACCCGTAAGACCTTCGTTCATCTTCAGAACACAATTTAAGATATTTTTGACTAAATCTGAGGGCTCTCTGACCCTCCCATAGACAGCAAGGTAACTACCACGTTCAAGGTCCAGAAAAGTACCAAGATGATCGACAAAGTAGTCACTACTGCGTCACTTTGGACACGCGTTCACGACAGTACCATGACGCGAGCGTGCTGGGTCAGCGCCGCCACACGCTCGCGTCATGATACTGTCGTGAATGCGCGTCCAAAGTGACGCAGTAGAGACGAAATTGTGGAATAAAGTCATTATTTTTGTTTTCTTTCCGCAAAAAAAAGTATTCTCGTAGCTTCGTAACTTTACAGTTGAACCACTGATGTCACACAGACTACTTTGTCGATCATCTTGGTACTTTTCTGGACCTTGAACGTGGTAGTTACCTTGCTGTCTATGGGAGGGTCAGAGAGCCCTCATATTTCATCTAAAATATCTTAAATTGTGTTCTGAAGATGAACGAAGGTCTTATGGGTTTCGAAACACCACGAGGGTGAGTAATTAATGACAGAATTTTCATTTTTGGGTGAACTAACCCTTTAAATGCTCATTGTACATTTAGTGAGGACAACGCAAAAGCGATGCAATACAAAGGATAATGCTATATACTACTTCCCCTTGTGCTTGAATTTAATGCTGCTTCATCTTGTTGACTACCGTTATATCAATTTATTTCTGCTATTTCTTCTGTTTGCAGTGTTGCCCTCGCAATATACTACCACATAAAGAACAGGTATGTTGTTCAATTCTCTCATCAGATCAGGTGTTCTTTCTATCTATCTATCTATCTATCTATCTATCTATCTATCTATCTATCTATCTATCTATCGGCTGTCTGTCTGTCTGTCTTATCTATATATCTTATCTATCTATCTGTCGTATCTATCTTGTCTATCTTGTCTGTCTGTCTAAATACTTTTATATCCGTCTTTTTTCTGTCTCTGGCTTTGTGTCTTTTTTTTTTCTCTTAAAGCTGTAATACCATATAAACCCTTAATGCTTTGTAACCTTCAAACTCTAAGGCTTCAGAGCTGTTTAAATATAACTTTTACACAAGCTATTAGTAACACTGAAAATGTATCACAATACTCTTTCCTAGTTCTTTAATTCTTTATATGAATACAGCTTAGAATAAGTACCAGTCTTCCCTAATCTAATTTCAGTTCACCCTTCTCCTTTCAGAAATGTGGACGGACTGATGCTGTTAGACATTTTTGATGAAAAACTTCATCCACTTTCAGTAAGTTTTTCATTTCTGCAGCTCATTTCTAAGATGTTTAATTACATCCTGAACAAGCCAGAATGTTCTAAAACTTCCTCTTTCCACAGAAATTGGAGATGCCGTCAGACTATGACAAGCACGACCCAGAACAGAAACAGATCTACAAATTCGTCCGTACACTCTTCAGTGCCGCCCAGCTCACGGCTGAGTGTGCCATAGTTACTCTGGTGAGTGAAAGGTCATGTGACTTGATCGCGGACCAATAAAAATTAATCCGTGTCTATTTGGATTGGCTGATAGCACAAGTTAAAATAGGGTTTACCATCAGTGAAGTGGATTTACCATCACTCAGGTGAAAATGGTTGTCATATTTAGTGCTTTATTAGTGGGTGCTAAGCCCAGCAGCTGTGTGAGTGTGACTGTTCCTCCTCTATGATTAAATCCTTCTTTTGAAGGCCCAACCCTTCTCACTTTTCCAACCAAATACCTTCATGAGGTGTCATTAAACAAGTTCTAGACATACAAGGGGCTGTGAATGCTTGAGATGGGCTTAAGGGAAAGTGTGTGTGTGTGTGTGTGTGTGTGTGTGTGTGTGTGTGTGTGTGTGTGTGTGTGTGTGTGTGTGTGTGTGCTTTTTTGTGACATATGAGGACACAAATTTGTATAATGACATGGGTATGACATAGGTATTACAAGGAGAAGGTGACTTATGAGGACATTACCCCATGTCCCCATTTTTCAAAAATGTTGGTGTAGAGCAATAGCACATACAGTGTGTGTGTTTAAAAGAGTTATAATCTATACTGATGGTCCAATGGAAGTGTAATCTCTACCTCAGGTAGAGAAAAAAAAATGGTGAGTGTCCTCAAAATTGTTAACTGCAATCTAATCAGTTTATTACCTCTAGATGACTGGAAGATCTGACCACAAAATCAACATAAATATCCCTATGATTACTTCACTATTATTATATGTAAAACCTTTATCATAAATTGTTGCATTATTATTATTATTATTATTATTATTGTAGTACCAATGATTTCAGATGTACTCACACCTAAACACATTAAACATAAAATGCTAACTGTGGTAAATTACTTCACATATCAGTCAGACAGTCTATTCCTAGATGATTCATGGCCAGAAAAACTGCAAAGTGGACCAGACTTAATACCTATAGTCAAAAGTCTGAAACTAATAAAAACTGAGTGCAGCTTCAACATAGATATTTTTTGGAGATCAGAATCTTTCTGTCTATGAACTGATAGAATTCTCAGATAGACAGATTGTGTGCGTTTCTTTGTTTCTAAGTATAGATTGAGACAGATCGAGCCTGTTCCTTGACCTGTAGGGGGCAACAGGTGCAGAGATGTTGGTAAAATCTGATTGGCTGTTGCTGGTGCTAACACTTTTTAATTAAAGCGAAATATTTTTTATTACTTGAAATAAAAATAAAATATGCATTATACATAAAAATTTTAATAATGTTACCTTGGCAACAAACTAAAATAAAATAAATTTAAGCTAAAGTACTGCAATTACTAAAACTGAAATGAAGCTAACCAGAAATATATATTTAAAAATATATATTAATAATAAAAATGACAAACGCACACACAAAGAAAAACTGAAAATATTCCAAATGTTAATAAATACTATAATAGTATATACCGTATTGGCCCGAATATAAGACGACCCTGATTATAAGATGACCCCCCTTTTCCAGATGTACCTTTTGGAAAAAGGCTTTTTAAAAACCAAATCTTGTTTTTTCTCAGTAAAACACATTTTGTCTTCAATTATTTTGTTTTAAAATCACAAAGGGAGTTTGGTCCCATCAGGCTAACGTGACAGTCACGACTCATGCAGCTGTAAGGTTTTCTTTTTCTTTTGTTTTTACTCGCGATCTTTACAACACACATTGCATTACGTATTTCATGGCACACTCGTTTTATGCGTATTTGGCGCCGCCTATTGTTGTGGGAGTATTATTGACATGTCAAAGTCTAGACCCTGATAATAAGACGACCGCGTTTTTTCAGATGTATTTCCAAGAAAAAAACATTCTTATATTCGGGTCAATACGGTAATTAATACTTAAATGACACTACAGGAAACACTGCTTTATGGTAATTTGCCCTCTTAAAATGTTTATTATGACTCAACTGAATAAAAACTGAATTATGTTTTCAAAGCTCTACCCAGGTTAGTGTTTTCTATGAAGGTGCTGACCGCTGTCCCTGGAGTGTTTCCTTAGGTTGTTGTTTTATAAATTGTAGGTGTGTAATTTGCCCATTTGCTGACACTAGTTCATCTTGAACAGCGTAGAGGAGATTAGCTCAGAAAAACACAAGCATACTCTCATAAGCACATATTTAATGCACAACTGCCCACGGGAGGAGCCCGTCGATGCAGTGGAACCAATTAAACGTGCGATTTATGTCTTACACGTTCTACAAACAAAATTGAGCTCTTATTAGATTTCTTTCTCACTGTGGGAAAACTTATATTATTTGACATTGTTGTCCTCTATTGAGTGTGTATGTGCGTTTGTGCTGCTTAGTGCTTCTACGTCTCTTTTGCATTGCATACATTATTAGTTTTTCATTCCATGAGGACATCTTTGTTCGCCTACATCCATCAGCAGTGTTTATGAATGCTAAAGACGCCCGTGGCTACAGCATACTGTCATACACCACGTCAACAGAGAACAGACTTACGATTCAACCACTCAAGAATTAATGTTTATAACGTTCCTTTAGAAGTACACAAAGAAGTATTATTAGAGTTACTTAGGAAACCATCACTATTGCTAGTGATCATATTTATTATTTGCCACTAAACATAGCAATAGCCTTTGACATTTTATTTGTCCAACAGACAGGTAGATTATCTTGAATCATGTGGCATGTTAAAAAGAGGTGTGCTGTTTTTTGCTTTCAACAGACTTCAAGTGGATAAAACAGAAATGAGGGCTCAGGCATCTACCTGTTCTCCTTCAAAATTCCTGTGGTGTTGAACAGTATGTTTCAACGTTGTACAGTCTCATAACAGATAACTTTTAAACAGACATGGAAAATGTATGAGTGCCTCAGGAAGCAGTTTGATCAGAATCCATTTTTCTCTCATCTGTATGGTATAAAATTGCAATGCCTAAATGTTTAGAGAAACAATGTATCCGTGTGATTTAGGAGTCAATGGTACAGTTCATTTTTGATAATTTAGTGTGTATTTCTGCCGCCTTTTTCAAAAATCATGAAATATAGCAAAATTCCAGAGCTTCCTATCTTTAAGATTTGCCAAAATCGCTTAATGAGGGAATCGTATTATTTTCAAGTACTGAAATATTTACCATAGTACTGAATGGTCATTTTAAGTATAATCAAATCAGTGCTTCCACATGCATTTGTATAGCGCTTTTCACAATATAGATGGTTTCAAAACAGCTTTACAGAAAATGCATGTTGCAATATTACAATATTGTTTGGATTCTTATGAACAGGAATCTTACATTTAATCTCATTGAGGCCCAGTGAGCAGTCCAGGTGACCGTGTCAAGGTGGTGAGGTGTTGGAGAAAAAATCAGACCAGAAAAGAGAACCAGACTCACCTAATCCAATTTTTTGTTCATATTTCCAAGGGGCAGCATATACAGTATATTGAAAACAGCAGGGGGCTTAACACAGATCCGTGTGGCACCCCATACTTACCAATGTTAGATTTGCTAGTTCCACATTTAAACAAACAAATTGGTAATGGTCAATTCTAAACCAGCTTAAGGCAAAGCAATTTTCTAATCAATGTAAGAGTATGTCGTGATCTATAGTTTCAAAAGCAGCACTAAGATCTAGTAAAACTGGAGTGAAATGCAGTCTTGGTCATATACCAGAAGCAAGTCATTTGTAATTCTAAATGCAGTCTCTGTTCTATGATGGGCCCTGAAACCTGACTGAAATGCTTCGTAAACTTTATATTTACATTGCACTCCAATGTTTTTTAAAGGATTCATGGTACATGTCAGAAATAAAAAATCACTTTTCTATTAGTGTCGTTAAAACTGAATGGTGTTCGTTTATTACCAGTGAGGCATCAGGTGTTTTTGCTGGTTGGCTGAGCAGATGTGTTTGTCTCCCGTCATTCATGCCCCCTGACCTGCGTGTCAGTCTTGCACAATAATCGCATATTTGCAGTGATGCTGCAGTAACCTTGCTCCAAAAACAGAAATGCAAGGGTCAGTCACCAGAATCTTTACAGTTGACTTGATTGTCAAGATGCTTTATATCGATATTGAACGACACCCATTAGACAAATCTTATTTATGTTCAACTTATGATAAAACAAATTTATGCATTTTCTCTCTCTCTCTCAGGTGTATCTGGAGAGATTATTAACATATGCAGAGATTGACATCTGTCCTGCTAACTGGAAGAGGATTGTTTTGGGTGCCATCCTGTTGGCGTCAAAAGTGTGGGATGATCAGGCCGTATGGAATGTTGACTACTGCCAGATCCTCAAAGACATCACCGTGGAAGACATGTAAGTGTGTGTCTCTTGCACCTCCAAATTCAAGATAACATGACAACACTCTGAGGTGCAAGTAATTTAATATGTAGGAAAAAATAGCTACAACGGCGTTGTCGGTTTCAACAACTTCCATTTGTATTATTGATAATTTGCACCAGTTTCCCAGGAAGCAACAAGTATCTTGAACACCATTCTCATGAACACGTGATGAAAACAGTGCTTTACTTGCAAATGTTTTATGCAATATTCAAATTTTTCATACAAGTTAAATTTGCAACTGTGAATGGAAACATTAGCTTCGATGCTCAGTCTTCAAACATTTCTAAGATATATGCTGACTTGAAGTTAATGTAAAACTCTATTCACAACTCATTTTTCTTTTATGATAAAATGGATTTCTGAATGAATCAGGATAATCACTAACAAATAAGGAACATGTTTTAATTTAATTTAATTGTATGTAGGGTCTGTTTTAATTTTATGTTGAACAGAGGTTAGTGCCCTCCACAAATCAAGAATTGTGCTATTACTTTAACCATTGTTGGCTTTTCTAAGGTTCTAAGCATTTGTAGAATGGTATTTATGATGTTTTTGTGACATTTTTTGGAGACTATATCCTATAGAGCTTAAGGTATCATATATAATATCCCTAAATGTAAGGTACCAAGAAATTGAGCTGACAAATATAAAGAGTGATACTTGACACTTCCAGCATGTCACATCTGCCCTTTCAACAGTTATTTTAAAGGCCATCCTGACTAAAGATTCAGTGACAGAGGCAGTATTATTGTTCTCAAAGCACACCGCAAACAGCATGGAGGACCACAGAGTGTGGGTTTGTGGTTGTTGGTTGCTTTTTTGTTGTCAGAGGCTTCACTGTTATATTTAGCTGGTGGGTTTCTGCATGTGTTGGAATAATTATGCAGTTCGTAGGAGGGGGTGACAATAGATTGTTTATTTTGAACTTTCAGAAGTTTCATTGGTGGTAAGAAGTTTGTGGATAAATAAAGGAAGATTTTTAATATGAACAGATGATCAGGGCTTGTCGTTTGGTTTTCTTGTCAGGATTGTAGTTTTAAACATGCTAAATCAGAATTTCTTTGAATAGCTTAACTGTCAAGATTTTCTTTTCAGTTATTTCCGCCCACTGACAAATGTCAAAAGGAACATGCACAAAGCTAATTATTTTTGCTTTCTCTCTCCCACCAGGAATGAGTTGGAGCGACAGTTTCTGGAGCTGCTGCAGTTCAATATTAACGTTCCATCTAGCGTGTATGCCAAGTACTATTTTGACTTGCGTTCACTTTCTGAGGCGAACAACCTCAGCTTTCCCCTGGAGCCTCTCAGCAGAGACAAGGCCCAGAAGCTTGAGGTGAGTGGTCAATACTACTCTAGATTATTAGCACACATTATATAGCTCAAGATATTTATCTCAGATTGTCACTCAAGATCTCATTCACATCTCAGTGTGCTGTGGTTTCTAGGTTTTCATGAAAAGTCCAATATCTTGGCAGATTGCAGTACTGCATTTGTTGTTCCAGCAAGTTATAAGGAATATGGAAGTAAAACTTGAAAGCTTGATTTGGTACAGCTCTCACTAAGAAGGAATATCGTGACATGTTGTATTGGTCCATTGGTTCAGTAGCAGCAGGGCTGAGTAATTACCATGCCTGAATCCCCATGTGTGTCTTATGCCAGCATTCAGCCTCGATGCTGCCCAATTACAGTCCTGACAAGACCAGGCCTATAATGATGTTAGTTAGTTCAGTTGTATTTGTGTGTGTGTGTGTGTGTGTGTGTGTGTGTGTGTGTGTGTGTGTGTGTGCACAGTTGCCTTTGGTGGTGTAATAGCTCACCAGCCCATTTAGAGTCAGTGGCCTGTGGGTGGACAGCTCAATCAATCAGTGGTTTATGATCCAGTTCTTTCATAAGGACCAGCCCCCTGCTTCCATCTTGCACTGGTCCTCTTTATACTCTTCCACACACAATCATCTGTCATCTCAAAATAATGGACACAAGTTGTATCTTGTCTCAGGAATGAAACTTTTTATCACTTATTTTTGGAGGTGGTGGGACTTGGAAATTTGGTTCTTGCATCAGAAAGTACAAGTTTAACCAATACTCTTTCTGTGACACTTTCAGTTGTATCAAATGTGAATCTAGCTAATTCTGTATCTACTCAATGACATTGTCAACTCTTATAAATCAGCAGATGACTTATGAGTTAATAATATAAGTTTAATAATAATAATAATGTAGAAAAAGAAAAGGGCCAAGAACAGAACCCTGGGGAACACCTTAAGTAAGGGGAGCATGTGTGTTGGAGCAGGGTTGGAACAAAACTCTGCAGGGCTCCGGCCCTCCAGGAATTGAGTTTGACTCCCCTGATATAGAGTATTAAAATGAATATTATAAGTAATATTATTGGGGGGGATTCATAGGCTGAAATATGCTACTTACTGATACTAACATGTTTTAGATTTAAACATATTTAGCAAGGGTGCATTACATTGAACTTGTAAAAAAAAGTAGTATCACGGTTTCACATTCATAGTTTTCAACATAGATAATAATAAGTTAATGGTCATAGAAAATAATCATAGGTAATAATAAGAAGAAATGTTTCTCGAGCAGCATATATATTAACATATATTAGAATGATTTCTGAAGGATCATGTGACACTGAAGACTGATGTGTAATGATGCTGAAAATTCAGCATTCCATCACAGGAATAAATTAATTTTAAAATGAATTAAAAATAGAAAACATTTTTTTTTTTTATTATAATAGTATTTCACAATATAACTGTTTTTAGTGTATAAATGCAGCCTTGGTAAGCATACGAGACTTCTTTCAAAAACGTTAAAAATCTTACCAATCCCAAACTTTTTGAATGATAGTGCAGTGGTAGTCTAAAAAAAAAATCACACTATTTCAATGCCTGTCTCCCCTTCTCATGTTTCTCACAGGCGATCTCCAGGCTTTGTGACGACAAATATAAAGACTTGAGAAAAGCAGCCAAGAAGCGCTCAGTGAGCGCAGATAACCTGAAAGTGGTCAGATGGTCGCCGGCCATCATATCCTAATAATGGTGGACATTGGGGACTTTCACGAGAGACTGAGGGAAAGAGACTGTCAGAAGAAGCGTTCTCTAAGAGGACATATGTGCTTAGTACCTCCACAAGACTCTTGAGCCAGAGTGTGTCAGAAGAGAGTTCTTGCTGGTCGTACGGCTGCTGTATATACAAGACACCCACACAAAGATCACTTTCCAACCTGTGGCTTAGAGGAAAGAGAGGAAGACACTGCTACTGCAGTTCAGAAAAACTGGAGGACGCAAATGAAAGGATATAAACGAGGGAGAAAGACACCCAATGACTGGAACAGCATTCCAACAGCTCTGTGTCTTACATGTATGCCATTCTAGGTGAGGAAGTATTCGTACTGTGTTTATTGATCTTGTATGGTTAGAAAAAATTCCACCTGGACGCTCAAGGATGTGTTGTATCAAGATCAAGAGCCAAAATCAACTATATTCCCTAGATATTCCTCCATTCCTTAAAGTATCTCTCTCCAAATGGCTGTGAGCTGATTAAACTATAAAATTACCACTGTTCTTACAAACTGTTATTTAATATTTTAGCTCATTAAGATTTATTTTAAATTTAAAGAAATTCTTAATGATGGTTTATTGATCTAAAATTAGTCTAACAATGCAAATGAATGGGAAAATATACAATTTGGACCTCTCTGTTAAGTCGGATTATTTTATTGTGTAGTTTTTTTTTTGTTTTGTTTGTTTTTTTCCCCCCCAATTTTTAATATTCGATAAAGGCAGTTTGCACCATTTAGTCTTATTACCTAAGAGTAATGGAAGTTGACTTTGTATTTCCAAAATGAATGTGGTATGGAGGGTTTCCATATGAAGTCCCTGGGACTTTCCCTTTGAAACACAATATTAGATAAGCCTTGAAAGAGTTAGTTTCAACTGAAAATGTACAATGCCGAAATGGACTGAAATTGGAAGTTTTAATAATGAAATCAGAGGTTTTTCTTCTGCAGAGCCAACAATGACAGTCCATCACCAATGACCATGAATGTGTATAACCTCCATATTCTTGTCACCATTTTCAACCTCAACAAATGCCAGATATACACATGCTGTGTCACTCATTTCCAATTCTCAAAGCAATACACTGTGCTCTATTCCATACAATACTTGCTGGGAAAATTGAAGTGGATATTTGAAAGTCTCCTAGCGAACATTCAGATGACATTGAGTCCAATTTTTTTTGTTGCTATTGGTGTCTTGAAGTCAAAACACAAAGGTGAGGCTCTTAGTGCCACTGTGATACAGTGTTTTGCATTGTTTTATTTCTCAATTACAATGCATCAAACCAGAGACTGAATTGAATTGGTGAGGAAGAGGAATTCCTGCTGTATCCACTGCCATCACCTGCGGTGCCTGCATTTAGTGGGAAAATGGCCTTAGATGTAGAACAGTGATGGGCAAACTGGGCCCTTCCAGGCCACTTTCCTGCAGAGATTTGATCCAACCCTGATACGACTCACCTGCCTGTAGCCTTCTAGTAGTCTTGAAGACAATGATTAGCTGGTTCAGGTGTGTTTGATTAGGGTTGGAGCTAAACTCTGAAGGAAAGTGGCCTGGAAGGGCCAAGTTTGCCCACCCCTGATGTAGAATATGAAATTAACCATTTTATCTTCCCTTCTCATTAAGACTGCAAGATATGATTTTAGACAGCAAAGTTAGTTTTAAAATCAGTTCTTCCCAATTTTAAAGTTAAGCTTTTTATTATGCCATCAGATATATGTGATAATGATTCGTTATATGTGACTCTGGAGCACAAAAGCAGTCTTAAGTCGCTGGGGTATATTTGTAGCAATAGCCAAAAATACATTGTATGGGTCAAAATTATAGATTTTTCTTTCATGCCAAAAATCATTAGGACATTAAGTAAAGATCATGTTCCATGAAGATATTTTTTTAATTTCCTACTGTAGATATATTAAAACTTAATTTTTTATTAGTAATATGCATTGCTAAGAACTTCATTTGGACAACTTTAAAGATGATTTTCTCAGTATTTTGATTTTTTTGCACCCTCAGATTCCAGATTTTCAAATAGTTGTATCTCAGCCAAATATTGTCCTATCCTAACAAACCATACATCAATGGACAGCTTATTTATCCAGCTTTCAGATGATGTCGAACAATTGACCCTTATGACTGGTTTTGTGGTCCAGGGTCACATATTATCTGTTAAGAGTGACTTTTTCATTCGTGACACTTCATTCAGAAACACCTTGAGAATTAGAACTTCCAAAAATATATTTTGTATATTGTACATACTTAAACATACTTAAATAAATTGAATTATGATCTTCCGATAATAATATGTGACTTTTGTTGGTATGGTATTTACTTTTGTTAATTCCTAAATTATGGATAAAAATTTGAAAAATATAAATGTCAGTTGTTTTATCAGGAATCCAAAAGTTTATAAGCGCTGTCATTGAGTTTTTTTTCTTCTTTAGTCGTAATCTTCTGTCCTCAATTGAATTTCCTGTTGAGTTTTTTTCTGCATAAAGAAATTTAACAATGTTATGTTGAAATGAATGTAATTCTGCAATAGCTTTTTTTTTCTTCTTTTTCATTTTAGCAGCAATGAAAACGCTATTTTCCTTAGTACTTACTACAGATGACATCAAAATGGCCATTATTTCCAAGCAGTATGTTTATTCTTGCATTAATTATAATCGATTTGTTTCTATGTGTTGTATCTCCAATGCCCAAAAAAGTCTTAACACTTCTACTTAAAATTGTTTAATTCTAAATATAGTGCACACTTTGTGTCTTTTGTGTGCAATACAGTAAGTAGGCTATGTGATTCTAATATATCAGACTGGACATACAGAGGTTATACATTTATTGCAAAATCAAAAAGAAAAAAAAATAGAAATAATATTTTACATGAAGAAAATTAAGCCTATTTTAGGACCATAAGATTTTATTGTCATTATGTTTTGAAAACAATGGGCTTAATTATCTTATTCATACAATATATATACATATATATATATATATATATATAAATAAAAAAAAAATGTTCTTTTGATTTTGTGGTGAAATATGACCCAGACATATTCTTAAAAGGTTTCGTGAGAATCACTCCGCGAGGAAAGTACTCGTGTTTAGATTACTTTTTGTCAGAGACATAATACTAGACAAAACGTGTAAATAAGGCAGTGAACCCAGACGTTTGTTTGGGTTTATTTCCTGAAGATAAAGGAATATTGACCAAAGTTCTTCTCAAGGAAGATCTGTTCTTTGCAAATGGCAGCGCTTTAGACACCCTTTGCACATTTTAAGAGTGTTGGAAACTGTTTGAAATCAGGGAAAACATTCAAGAAAAGTGTCTTTGGGGAGACAAACGGAATCATGAATCGAAAGACTGATAAAAAGCATTTGAAGATTGTATTATTCTATTTATTTTATGTGAGCATGTGAGAATGTGGCCCAGCGTTGGATCTGAATACGGTGTTATAAACGCAAGTCCTAGTGATAGGAGGCAGTAGGCAGGCGAGTGGCGAGTTTTAGCCATGTGCACTGAACTCTACCTCTGCATAGAGCCTTTGTTTCTTATTTAATACCTCTCTCTTGCTCTGTCTTTCTCTGTAATCTTTCTCATTTGCATTGCAATTTCTAGGAAATTACAAATTCAAATCTTTCATAACATTTATACTATAAGTGGTTACCTGTGAAAAAATAAAGAAAACTGCTGTAGTTGTGACTTTTTAATTTTATGTTTGGTGACTGGTTGTATGCCTGTTATTATGAAAAATACATTGTTGTTGTCATTTGTTTCTGTTCCAAAGGTCAAACCGTTCTTCAGTATCTGTTTTCAATCTGTGCCAAAGGCTGAATCCTATCTCCTATGTATGATCTTATTTGATTCTACTTTCAGTTTAACTAAGTGAACCCAGTCGCCTGTGGCCATGCGCCTAGATGCTACAGTGGTTGCATGCAGTTTTTTTTTTTTTTTGTTCTCGAACAACGATTTTAGCTGATGCTCCCAGTTCACAAGCAATGTTTAGAAACCGCCACAAGAATAAACTTTTAAAAGTTGCAATAAAAAGTGATTTGATGTGTTCCCATCACATGATATAAGATGTATAGAGAGTACTGGAGCATATATATATATATATTTTCCCCAGGGTAGGTTATCTTTTAAAAGTTGACACTTTGTAAATCACCTAAGATTAATGTAAAAACAGAAAACCTCTATTGAAGCTTATCAGAGACTAAAAAGTACAAAATATGAAATTGAATAGATCCCATCTATTTTTATTGTTATTTCTATTTCCTTAGGGGTAAGCTTGACCCACATATTTTAATTTTCAAAATTAGCTGCACAAACACACAGAAATAAATACATTTTAAAAAAATTAAAATAAATAAATTGACTACTTGTGGTGACTATTTGCACTTATTTGCAATAATATCTCATATCATTTATACTTAGTATAGTATTTATTGCTATTTGTACATCATGTCCCTCCTTTTCTCAAACCCGTGTGTGGGTAAAATGGATTTATCGCACTTCTTTTCAGCACTGCCACAGACTAGTAAGTGAGATTTAAAAAAAAGCAACAACAACCTTTGACAGCTGTTATAGAAACAGTCAGCTTTCCTAGGGTGATTCAGAAAATGAGCCTCCATTTTAAGTAAACTTTTAGTTTTCAATTTCAGAAGTTCTTTTCATATTTTAGGGTTTGACAAGTTACGGTAAAGGTTTTCTGCTTTTTACCTGACTTGCGTTTTTCAAAGTGATGTTTTTTGGAAAATTGCATGGAAAACAGTGGGGAGTGATGTAGATTAGAGGTCATAATTCACCATAATTGTCAGTCCAATTTCAACTAGAAAACACTGATAAAGAAAAAAAAAAAAAACACATTTGCGCACTTTGGACCTTTGTGACAACTAACGTCAGTCTCACAAGTATTGTTAGAAGAAGCACCATTCAAGTCTCTTTTATGAATAGTATTCCATAAATACTGTGTACAGTATAAAATCAAATGTACTGTTCATTGCTTGTAGATATGGAATGTTGGAGCTAGAAAGTTTTGATGCATTTTCTTTAAAAACCCATCAAATACAGCCATAAACTGCATTGCACATCATTTTATATTTACATTACATTACATTTATACATTTAGCAGATGCTTTTATCCAAAGCGACTTACAAATGAGGAACTGCATTGCACATCATTTTATATTTACATTACATTACATTTATACGTTTAGCAGATGCTTTTATCCAAAGCGACTTACAAATGAGGACAATGGAAGCAATCAAAATAAACAAAAGGGCAATGACATGCAAGTGCTATAAGTCTCAGTTAGCTTAATGCAGTACACGTAGCAAGGTTTTTTTTTTTTTATCATATAATAAATAAAAAGTAAACAGAATAGAAAAAGAATAGAGCAAGCTAGTGTTAGAGGCCTTTTTTTGCTTTTGTTAATCAGAAGTCAGAAAGTCAGAATTATAATTATATAATAAATAAAAAGAAAACAAATAGAAAGAATACAAAAAGATTAGAGAAGCAATGTTAGTAAATAAAGAGTGCAAGTCTAAAAGGGGCAAGTTTTTTTATAGATATATATATATATATAAAGAATAGAATTAGAATAGAGAGTGCTAGTGATAAAGTGATTTTGTGCCTCTTTGGGATGGCACAATAAAGCGCCGTTCACTTGCAGAGGGCACATAAGTCTGAATTTAGGAATTTAGGAAAAAAGGGGTGCAGAGCCAGTGGTGGTTTTGTAGGCAAACATTAATGCCTTGAATTTTATGCGAGCAGCTATTGGTAGCCAGTGCAAACTGATAAACAGAGGTGTGATGTGAATTATTTTCAGCTCGTTAAAAATTTATATTGCTGCCGCATTCTGGATTAATTGTAAAGGTTTGATAGAAGTGGCTGGAAGACCTGCCAAGAGAGCATTGCATGACCGGGCAGTTTTAGAA
Organism: Sinocyclocheilus anshuiensis; assembly: GCF_001515605.1. NCBI lineage: Eukaryota > Metazoa > Chordata > Actinopteri > Cypriniformes > Cyprinidae > Sinocyclocheilus > Sinocyclocheilus anshuiensis. The sequence goes on from NW_015552532.1 coordinate 257,322, forward strand.
ATGTAGTCTGAGAAAGTCAGCTGATCATCAATCATAACTCCGAGGTTTTTGAAGGAGTTATGGTTGATGTGCCTAACTGGATGGTGAAATTGTGATGAAACGATGGGTTTGATGGAACCACAAGCAGTTCTGTCTCGGCAAGGTTGAGTTGAAGGTGATGGTCCTTCATCCAGCAAGAAATGTCTGCTAGACATGCTGAGATGTGAGCAGCTATCTTCAGATCATCAGGATGGAATGAGAGGTAGAGTTGAGTGTCATCAGCATAGCAGTGATATGAAAAGCCATGCTTCTGAATTACAGAACCTAGTGATGGACAGAGAAGAGAAGTGGTCCAAGAACTGA
>NW_015552532.1:259010-260705 GCF_001515605.1 Sinocyclocheilus anshuiensis
TGATGCCATGTAGACAGAGAAGAGAAGTGGTCCAAGAACTGAGCCCTGAGGCACCCCAGTAGTTAGATGTTGCGACTTGGACACCTCACCTCTCCAAGATATCTTGAAGGACCTATCTGAGAGATAAGACTCAAACCATTGGAGTGTGGTTCCTGAGATGCCCTTTGCCAATAGGGTTGACAGGAGGATCTGGTGGTTAACCGTGTCAAAAGTTGATCAAACTTGGTTGAACACATCTCGTTCAAGTGTTTTTGCAATGAAAGGAAGAAGGGAAACCAGTCTGTAGTTCTCTAAAAGAGATGGGTTAAGGGTGGGTTTCTTAAGTAGTGGGGTTATACGAGCCTGTCTAAATGCTGAGGGAAAAACACCAGTGTGAAGGGATGTGTTAATGATGTGAGTGAGTGCAGGTACAACGGCAGGAGAAATGGCTTGAAGAAGATGAGATGGAATAGGATCAAGCGGACAAGTAGTAGGATGATTAGAAAGGGTGAGTTTGGAGACTTCTGCCTCAGAGAGTGAAGAGAAGGATGTGAACAAGTGTATGTTTGCTGGTAAGATGTGCTTGACAGATTGTGGTGTGGAAAATTGTCCACTGATGGTTTTAATTTTATTAATGAAGTCCATTTTTTTTAAATAAAAATGTGGCAAATTTTATGAAATAAATAGTTCAATGACATGTCCAAAATTAAAGCATCAACTATACCAGCAAGTCATTCTGAACCAAGAGCATATGGTCCATGCGTTTCCATCCCAAGTCTTCGGCTTTGCACCTCTAAATGTGTCCCTGGTGAACTATGCCAATGCTAGTTACCTTAAAATATGTCTTTATCCAGCAGAGCCAGCCTGCTAATCCAATTACAGGCCCTTTATAGGGCACTCATTGAAATACTTGGAAATTCCAAATGTCAACCCTGTAGTTTATTAAAATACTTTTGAACTTTTGTGATTAAAAAAAAAAAAAGCATTTTTATGTTGCAAATCAAGGTCAATTAAGTTATCTTATATGGTTCCTCACCGGTCTATGGTCATTTTGTTCTCCCAAAAAGTGTATATGTTTAAAATATAAGACACATATATAAAATATAAATAAATACATAAAACATATCTACATTTTATAGAATATTTATTTAGGAACATTTTTAATTTTATTTAGGAACTTTTTTTTTTCTTTTTCACGTGTCAAAGTCACTTAGGCAGCAACTTTTTTGACGAACTATGGTCATTTGTTTTCCAAAAGTGGGTGTATACAAAATATAAATATTTAAAATATATATTAAAACATATATAAACTTAATAGAATATTTATTTAGGAATTATTTTCTTTTATTTAGGAACATTTTTTTTTTTCTTTTTCACATGTCACAATTCCAGTCCAGTCACAACTGCTTCATGGTACTTGATAAAGCAGTTGAAATCAGCATTGAGGCACAGGTGGACCTTACAGACCCTGCAGACCACGTTTGACCTCAATAAGTGTAGACAGGGGCATGGAACAGGGATTCCAGGCAGGCTTGGGGACATCAGCAGAGGTGCTTGGGGGCGAGACATGACTGGCCTCTGGCTGCTTCAACTCCTGAACACCTGGATCCAGAAGTTATTTAACGACAGGCCACCCACATCAAAAGTGAAAAGTGACGTGACATGTGGCCAAGTATGGTAACCCATACTCGGAATTTGTGCTCTGCATTCTGCATT
>NW_015552532.1:260738-287063 GCF_001515605.1 Sinocyclocheilus anshuiensis
TATGAGACTCGAACCCACAACCTTTGGGTTATGAGTCCGACTCTCTAACCATTAGGCCACGACTTCCCCCATCAAGAGCCTTGATGTCCCGTCTGTACATGATCCAGGCATTTGTGAGGCTGACATCTATTGCATATGCAAACCTCTGCATGTACCACCTCTTGGATTTCATGGGGGTGCGGTAGAGGTGGACCAGCATGTCACTCTTGTCAATGCCCCCCCATGTTGGAATTGTAGCTCTTGATAACAGCAGGGCAGCTTACCTGTTCCTTCCTCTTGGTGTCACTGCAGTACCGGTAGACTGAGGATATGGCCTCCACCCCTATGTCTGTTGACAGCAGAGTGACGACCCTGTTGTCCTTCCACCTGAGGGCCTGGATCCCATCATCACTGGTGACGTAGTCATGCATTCCATGAGGGACAGCTTTTTTCTCCATATCCTTGATGGATTACAATGGAGGCTTGCCTATTCTGTTGTACCTGGCTGTCCCTGTGTACCTGCAGTACCTGCCTAAATTCTCTAACTTAACTTACAGCCTTAATTTAGGTCCACTACAATTTCCCTCTTAATGTGTCAAAAACGTTTTACAGTAAGTGTTCACTACCCAAGCAGCTGCCAATATAGTTTGCGTACCTGTAAGCCTCCATTCATTAGAACAAGTCCTTCAAAACCTCTTTCCAGATGTCCCTCATTCAGAGGTCATTTAGACAGGGCTAAAAGCTTCTAGAGATTCCACTATGATCTCCTCTGATCCCATGGTATTCAGTCATGTCAAACACCTCAAGGACAGAGCTAAAGAGGGGATTCTTTTTAATAATGTAATAATATTAGAATATAGAGCATCACTAACAGAAGCCAACCAAAAAGGTCCTTGTAGAGTTCAGATCAAAAGTTTAATTAATTTGCTGCATGACCTCAACACCCAACAAAACACTTAGATACAAATATGCAAATGACTTCAGTATCCTAAAATGTTCAAATAAATGCACCATGTTGAAATTCCTAAGGATTCTGCCACCCAAGACCTCATGTGACTGACATTGAACTGTCATTGAAATGCTTTCCATCAGACATGAGAATTTAATACGGTTATTTGATGCCTGATCCAGCTAGTTATTCTCCTGTAAGGAGGACAAACAGAGCCCAAATATCACAGCAAGGTCTGCATGCCGACATGCCTTCGGTGGGTAAGAATAGCCTCACAATGGAGCTCACATCTCTCGTCTTCTGTTGTCTGAGAACAGTTGTTGTCAGGACATAAGCAGAGGTAAGATGGGAAACCAAGTTGGTGGACACGCGTGAGTCGTGCTGCTGCGGATTTCAACTGACCTGCTGTGTAGGACCTGATTAGGAATTTGAGTGCTTCTAAATAGGGATTATTTTTAATGCCTGTTTGGACTGAGTTTAATACAGACTGTAAAATCAATTTCTTGTGTGGAATCAAGTGTGCTGCGAGTTGACCAGTAGGATATTCTGTGCAGTAGTCTCTGGGCTTGGAGGCCAAAATCTGCTGGCATGGCTAAACAGACTGCATCTGAAATTATCTTCATAACATTGAACCACAACATCACCCTTATAGGTATGTGCACACTTCTGATATTTTAATACGCATTCATACAGTGGCTCCAGATAGTATTTGGGCACTTAAGTGCAAACCTTTAATGTTTAAATGACAATGATTTTCAAAACATTTGTTTTAAAGATAACACGTCTGTTAGATTTTAAACAATATAACAACAGATATACTGTTGAAAATTAAGATGAAAAGTATTTGGACACGTGCTGGTTTGCAAACGTTAGTGGATGTTGCTAGTAAATGTGTTAAACTACACCTGGTTACTCTGCAAAGACACTAAAAATCACCTTCAGACCAATTCCTTCATTTAAAAATGAAATGAATGACTGTATCATTATGTGCTGTATTTTTACAAACATCATCTACTTGTACAGAGTTTTGACAGTTAATTCATAATGTAAAAAAAATTATAATTCAGGATGAATTCATAATGTAAAAAATATATAATTCAGGATGATTTGCTTGTATAAATCTTCTATTAAGAGACAAAATGCATTTAATGTATAAGTAATATTGTGAAAAAAAAAAGTTTAGGCAAAGTCATAACATTGAGGACAACATCCACTGAATATCAAATGCAAAAACTGATATGATCCTGCCAATGCTCTACTACAGATACTCTAAAACTTTGGGGCATATCTTATATGTTGACATTAAAGTAATATCGAAGTTCCATTCGTCAAAAAAGTACTTGTCTATTTTATTCAATTAACTTGACGACAATGAGTCAATTTCCAGACCAATTTTAAAGGAACATTATAAATTATAAGTCAAACTGACAAAGAACTGTGTGCTTTTGCTCCTCAGGGAAAGCATGGCTCATCCTGGTAATATTCCTAAGGATCCTGGTCTTGCTGTTTGCTGGTTATCCCCTCTACCAGGATGAGCAGGAAAGATTTGTGTGTAACACCATTCAGCCCGGTTGTGCCAATGTGTGCTACGACATGTTTGCCCCTCTTTCCCTTTTCCGATTCTTGCTGGTGCAGCTCACCACCCTGTGCCTTCCCTATGTGATGTTTGTCACCTATGTGATCCACAAAGTGAGTTCTGGTCTGCCTGCTGTTAGCGGAACTTCTGAGTCCATAAAAGCGGACTCTATCTATAAGATCCATCAAGAATCATTCAGAAAATCATCTCTTTGTAAGACCGTTATTAAAGCTGAGAAGGGGCGGGTGCAGTACTTCACGGGAGCCTACATCTTGCATCTGTTGCTTCGGATACTTGTAGAAGCTGGATTTGGAGCTGCACATTATTACTTGTTCGGCTTCCACGTCCCCAAACGCTTCATGTGTCAGCAGCCACCTTGCACAACAATGGTGGACTGCTACATCTCTAGACCTACTGAGAAAACCATCATGCTGAACTTCATGTTGGGGGCAGCCACTTTGTCCTTGTTGCTAAATGTGTGCGACCTAATTTGTGCCATCAAGCGCTCCGTGAGGCAAAAAAGCAAAAGAAAGATGCTAGTAGAGAAGATGTACGCAGAGGAGCAGTACTACCTGTCAAGGAATGGGAATCAAGGTGTGGACGCCAGCATCCCGCCCACTCAAGATGTGATGGGACCGGGAGGGTTCCGCAAAAGAGGGACCAGAAACTCAAGTGGCGATGAAGCTGCTTCTGTTCTTTTGGATGATGGCCCTCCACCAACCTCACCTCTTGGAGGAATGCCTACAATTGCTGGAATGCCTGGCTCCAACAACAATGATGATAGCAGCAGCTACCAACCCACCCAAGAAGAGGGGATGGAAAGAGAGGGCAGTGAAGTTGCACTGTATCCCAGTGAGCCTTTGGGGACTCCTAGATCCATAAGAGTTAGCAAACGCAATCGTCTCAAACCTCCACCACCTCCACGAAGGGACAAGCTAGCTGTTCAAGGTGCAATTGATGTCTCTGGAGCAACAGCAGTGTGCACCAGAAGATTAGGGCAATATACTCTGGTAGAAATGACCACCGGTGAGGACATACCAACTTGCAATGGAGATGGACAAGAGAAGAGGTCGGAATGGGTTTGACTGTCTCGCCAGATGACTAAGAATTAGGCTTTTAGCTTTAATTTTGAAGCATTGTAAGTTGTGAAGAAAAGTTGATTGGGACTTGACTGGAACAGAGTGACATGATTAGAATATATTGCTTGAAGAAACAAGGTGAAATGAGAGGTATTATTAGATGTCAACGTCATGGATAAATGCCAACCCTTGGATCAGCTACGCCCATCAGTATCCACCTGCCACTAATGTTTGTGTTAGAGCATTCTGTCTTTCTTTCACAGACTAGACGGGCCTTGACCTGCCTTGCCCCTGCTACAATCAAGGGACACCGAAGGCCTTTCTAAAAACAGGTCTGTTGCAAACACTCAGGGTCTCTGAGGTTAAGCTAAAACTGACATACTTTCTGCTTCAATAGGGTCGACCGCCAAGCAAGAACAACCCAGAGGGTACGAAGGTGCTTTAAAGGACTTCCAAAATCCTCTAGCTTGCAAAATCTCAGGAACTGTCGATTGTCAGTCAACAGAACCCCATCATGAAGCAATTACTGCCCAGGCTGCTTTCATATTTATGAAGGTAGCTTGTCACACTATTTCAAGGACCCACTGGGGTTTGGTTTGGAGCTTTAGAACAAACACTTAAAATAGAGCTCCATAATCTGGTGTAACACGAGAGCAAGATGATGTGCGCCTTTCAGACTCTCAGAAGCTAGCTGCAACATGCAAACTATTAGGCATGTTAGCTTTGGACAGTCACCTAGACTGCAGCTCCCCTGTCCTCACAATGCCAGTCATGTGTCTCATTAAACACACCAGGGACTTCTGGGATTGCCTATTTAAGAAGTTTCCTTATACATCACTGATGATGATTTGTAGTTGTAGTTTTTTTTTTTTTTTTTGCATCTGTTGCTTCGGATACTTGTAGAAGCTGGATTTGGAGCTGCACATTATTACTTGTTCGGCTTCCACGTCCCCAAACGCTTCATGTGTCAGCAGCCACCTTGCACAACAATGGTGGACTGCTACATCTCTAGACCTACTGAGAAAACCATCATGCTGAACTTCATGTTGGGGGCAGCCACTTTGTCCTTGTTGCTAAATGTGTGCGACCTAATTTGTGCCATCAAGCGCTCCGTGAGGCAAAAAAGCAAAAGAAAGATGCTAGTAGAGAAGATGTACGCAGAGGAGCAGTACTACCTGTCAAGGAATGGGAATCAAGGTGTGGACGCCAGCATCCCGCCCACTCAAGATGTGATGGGACCGGGAGGGTTCCGCAAAAGAGGGACCAGAAACTCAAGTGGCGATGAAGCTGCTTCTGTTCTTTTGGATGATGGCCCTCCACCAACCTCACCTCTTGGAGGAATGCCTACAATTGCTGGAATGCCTGGCTCCAACAACAATGATGATAGCAGCAGCTACCAACCCACCCAAGAAGAGGGGATGGAAAGAGAGGGCAGTGAAGTTGCACTGTATCCCAGTGAGCCTTTGGGGACTCCTAGATCCATAAGAGTTAGCAAACGCAATCGTCTCAAACCTCCACCACCTCCACGAAGGGACAAGCTAGCTGTTCAAGGTGCAATTGATGTCTCTGGAGCAACAGCAGTGTGCACCAGAAGATTAGGGCAATATACTCTGGTAGAAATGACCACCGGTGAGGACATACCAACTTGCAATGGAGATGGACAAGAGAAGAGGTCGGAATGGGTTTGACTGTCTCGCCAGATGACTAAGAATTAGGCTTTTAGCTTTAATTTTGAAGCATTGTAAGTTGTGAAGAAAAGTTGATTGGGACTTGACTGGAACAGAGTGACATGATTAGAATATATTGCTTGAAGAAACAAGGTGAAATGAGAGGTATTATTAGATGTCAACGTCATGGATAAATGCCAACCCTTGGATCAGCTACGCCCATCAGTATCCACCTGCCACTAATGTTTGTGTTAGAGCATTCTGTCTTTCTTTCACAGACTAGACGGGCCTTGACCTGCCTTGCCCCTGCTACAATCAAGGGACACCGAAGGCCTTTCTAAAAACAGGTCTGTTGCAAACACTCAGGGTCTCTGAGGTTAAGCTAAAACTGACATACTTTCTGCTTCAATAGGGTCGACCGCCAAGCAAGAACAACCCAGAGGGTACGAAGGTGCTTTAAAGGACTTCCAAAATCCTCTAGCTTGCAAAATCTCAGGAACTGTCGATTGTCAGTCAACAGAACCCCATCATGAAGCAATTACTGCCCAGGCTGCTTTCATATTTATGAAGGTAGCTTGTCACACTATTTCAAGGACCCACTGGGGTTTGGTTTGGAGCTTTAGAACAAACACTTAAAATAGAGCTCCATAATCTGGTGTAACACGAGAGCAAGATGATGTGCGCCTTTCAGACTCTCAGAAGCTAGCTGCAACATGCAAACTATTAGGCATGTTAGCTTTGGACAGTCACCTAGACTGCAGCTCCCCTGTCCTCACAATGCCAGTCATGTGTCTCATTAAACACACCAGGGACTTCTGGGATTGCCTATTTAAGAAGTTTCCTTATACATCACTGATGATGATTTGTAGTTGTAGTTTTTTTTTTTTTTTTTGTCTCTTCTTTTGCTGATAGCAGCTAGGTATCTTTATGCTAATGTCAAATGGTTTGGAAGTCAATGACTCTTTTGCATTATTTTAATTGTATTACCTGATCAAATCACACTTCTCTTAAAAGGGCAGAGAACTATTAGTAATGTTTCATATATTACACATCTTGAAACATGAACTCCTGTATCTCAAAATGCAACACATTCAGTTTCACTTTAATTTAATTTCAACTGTGACGACAACTGGATTTCAAATGGAAAATAACTATTTCCAAGATGATAACTGGACACCACTCATTGTGAGTTCATGTGACGACAGAGTAACGCATTACTTGGAGTCTCCAGTAATGGGCTGAGGAGTCAAATCTGGTGTTTTTGATTAGGATAATTTGTACAGTTGGTATGCCACCAGAAACCGGGTTGGGAAAACCTGCCATAGAGTAACAGATGTAACATCCTATTAAAAATGGACAAATCATGCCCTCCAGTGGACAGACATGCACACAACTCAAGACTGAAGATGGACAATTCTTCACTACGGCAAATGCTTGCACTTCAATGTCCTGTTACATTTGCATTTATCTTATTTCAACTGAGTGTCTTTTGACATTTCTTCAGGAGACTCAGGGAATGTATGTTTAATATATGTTTATATGCATATACTGTTTGCATGTAGTAGGCTATCTGTAGGCCTACTGTATTACAACTTCACTGTAAACATTATAAAATATAATTGACCTTTTACTGTATTGTATTGCATAACATTACCAACCAGGAAGGCTAATGGCGTTTATAAAAACTACAACAAAGTTACAGTTTGCAAATGATCATGCCAATTCTTTTTGAGTGTGAGAATGGTCCTCTAATTGCTGCAAAGTTAGACAGTGCATGTGATTTAGATTTCTAAACATGTTTATCATTATATTGCCTCTACAGTAATGAATTTTCGTGCACAATATGTTTTTAAAAGAAATCAAAATTAAAGTTGTATTTGAACACATTAGTTTGTTCTTGGTGTGAAATATTCATGGTGAGATCTAATATTAAAATAAGAGCTGTTTTGAAACCAAGGAGCCTTACCTGTCACCTATGTGCAGCTTTCACTGCTACTGCTCTCACTGCTGCCAGGCACTCCTGCACTGCACTTCTCTGGCTTCAATTAATCTTTATAGAAATGGTAAGTTGCATTGTGGCAGGGGTAGCGCCCCGGAAGTTGTCTCTAATTGGTCAGGTTACTCTGGGAAAAATGATAATAATAATCATCACCGTCATCATCATCATATTTAAACTGCTTGATGTATATTCTAATTAAATCGCTAAGCATCTCAGACTTCTTATTCAGGTGTAATTTATTGTCCAGACCGCTGCTCAAGAAGCACGTGGACGGCGTGTCACATGTTATATGTTACTTTTCTCAGCACTGTTGAGTAAAGGCAAATCACAGTAATTTGTGATTACTCGATGAGTCTTTTGTCAATTCATTTGAGAGAAATTTCATTTTCACATCAGGTAATAATTTTAAAGATTACTTATTTCGTTTTAAAATGTCTCTAATATGGCATAAAACGTCCAGAAATTGGATTGCTATTGATTTTGCTTTCTGAGCGCCAGCACTTTCTTGAGAAATAGGCTACTTCTAGTAGACAACATTTGTGCTTAGTGCTTTTTAGTATGTCTGTGAAGCGAATTGAATAACAAGTAGCTACTATACTTCTACTAGCACAGTTAGGCTACATCACATAGACGTCTATTTGACGTCTGCATTTACATCTGCATGCATTTTTTAGAGTGTTTGCTCATCTGCAATAGCCTACGTCTATAGGACGTTTCCTATCATATGTCAGAAGTTTAGATGTCTTTAAGATGTTTATGATTTAGAATGTATGTAAAACGGACATCTTAAAGATGTCTATCAGATGTTTGTACTCAGCAGATGCTTTCCAGATTAAGTGATCTTTAGCAGGCATCTTGCAGACGTGCATGTGCTATCTGGGTATAGAAGTCTCAAGGCTTAACTGCCATTCATAATATTCATAAGCTCACCCAAGAAAAAGAAAAAGACTAATTAATAAATAAATAAATACAAATAAAAATAGGCTAATAAATGGATTACAGGTTTATTTCCACACTTTCTTATAGGCTACAAACGTATCTGATTTCACAGTTTGCAATGCACTTAATGTCCGTGCCTATTGCTCTCGGATGTGTAGAAATTTTAAACACCTGTAGCTACTTTATTACAGCTACAAACTAATTGGTAGGTGAAAACAACGTAAGAAAGTATCTGATAATATGCAGTTATTACAATATTTACAATTAGACATTAAAATCCTGCAAGTTAAAGGGATAGTTCATCCAAAAATGAAAATGTGATGTTTATCTGCTTAGCCCCAGGGCATCCAAGATGTAGGTGACTTTGTTTCTTCAGTAGAACACAAATCATAGATTTAGTTACCATTGCCATGCATTATACGACTGATAGACTGCAACGGTTGGACTTAAAAATCATCATATGTGTTCTACTGAAGAAACAAAGTCACCTACATCTTGGATGCCCTGGGGGTAAGCAGATAAACATCAAATTTCATTTTTGGATGAACTATCCCTTTAAACTTGGTAAATAGTAACTGTAATTGTTCACATTGACCGCTGGATGGAGACATAGTACAGTAAAATAAGCAGTTATTGTTGTCAGAAATTTAATTGGAATGCACTCTGAAATTTAAATTACTTAAAAAAATAAATAGATGTTTTAAATAACATGCCTTTTTCTTTTATTTTCTTTTTTTCATGAAGGACTTTTACACTGGTTTCCATTTTTTTCTTACCTTCTCTTTTAAAGTATCATGAATCCACCAAAATGTTCTGTGTGTGTAAACGTATTGATGGAAATACAGCAAGTTATTTTGTTAAGTGCGAACAGGAATGGAAAAGCGTGACAACTCATTTAAAAATTAAATATCCTTATGAAATGTTTAAACTAGCCTATTGTATCAGAATCTATCAGAGTAATTAAACATAAGCACTCTGGTGTCCTTATGAAATGAGTTGACTGATTGGTTTAGTTGGATGCAGACCATTTTACATTTGCTTGAAATACACAGAAATACTCCAACAAGACATTCCCAGTTAGATTACAAAAAAATAATAATTGACATGTAATATGAGACAAAACTAACCATTTTGCAACAATTTCAGTGTCTTTGTCAGAGAACCTCCATTGGAGTTTCACAAAAAGGCTCGGAGGATTACGTAAGGGACCACCTGTAGATTTTCACTCAACGTCTCTGTGAGTGTAACTACTATTAATACAGCTGAAATTCAAAAAGGACGTTTTGATAGTGCTAAAAAAAATAAATAAAAATAAAAATCAAACTGTCACAGGTTTTCTCTAACAAAACATGGCTGGGGCCCCGAACTTCAAATAATTTCTATAACGTCAATCAAAGGACAACAGTCTCAAATTAGACAATAAAAAACTTGGCACTTCAGTCTAAAGGTTCTATCTACATGGCACCTTTATTCTAGATTTTAAAAGAAAGATCAAAGTTTCCCCAGATGAAAAGGACCCGTTTCCTGCATTTAAACCCCATTCCCCAGCCCTCTTTTACTAAATTAAGTAGCAAGCACGTGAAGGGTTCAACAATTATGGAGATTCTCCAAGACAAGGCCCTTGTGTCTAATTAGGCCTCAAAGAGTTTCTCCCACAAAAGCATCTTCAATGGGAATGACCACAAAGAGCCGATGCGGAGCACTCATTACCAGAAGCTTCCTCAGCATGAAAGCAGCACTTTGAGAGATTCAGATTCCTCAAAAAGATTTTATTGTCAAAATAAAAGTCATATTTGCTTTTCGTGTGGCATCTACACTATATACAAATGTACAATAATTTTATAAATCATCTTTTATACACCAATTTACAAGTTTGTATAAATACATTTCGCAATTTTAAAAAAGAACAACAACCCGTATATAATAACAATAACAATAATAGGGCACTAAAGCATTAAGGCTTATTTAAACCATCTTTGATTTTTCAGATAATTCAAAACTTGTCTTCCAACAACGTGTAAAAGTAAACGACACGAAATGCTGCAAGTTGGGGACATGTGTTACTCCACTAGGAACAATGTAATGCCCGAATGCTCCTTAAGAATGACTGATTGCATGTCATATCCATATCAATAGACTGGAATTAGCGAGACGTAATTGTTTCTGCATTGCCGCACTGTTTCAACCAGTTCGTCCGCTAACAGGAACCATCAACAAGTTCATTTGTATGCAAACGACTGAAAGACTAAGAGACCCCTCAACAATCAATAGGGGTTTCTTGTTTCAGACCTGGGACAAAGGCATCTGTTTGGGGCAGGACACCGAGCTGGCGGTCCCGGACCTCCACGTTAATCCCGTGCTCACGTCACTGTACATGGAGCCACCGGAGCCCTTGCTGCCCCAGCAGCAGCGCGTGCAGAAACTCCTCCAGGACTCCAGGGTCTTACCGGACCAGGTCCAAACTCCAGAGGTGATGCCCACCAGAAGGCACATGAAGTATTTGAGCATGACCACAGCATAGTCCGGCCTCTTGACCTCCTGCTCCAATAAACACGAACAGTTATGAGTGATCTCCCAACTTTGCCTGTTATGCTGCTCGTAGAAGTAACACGCCACGATGATGGTCGCGGGAACCGTGTAGAGCACCGTGAAGATCCCGATCCGGATCATCAGCTTCTCGAGTTTGTCAGTTTTAGTGCCACCTTGCTTAATTACACTTCTGATCCTAAACAGCGACACGAATCCGGCCAAAAGAAACATGGTCCCGATGAATAGGTAGATCACTAGCGGCGCCAGCACGAAGCCCCGCAGGTTGTCCAAGTTCTGGTTGCCCACGTAGCAGATCCCGGCGACCGGGTCGCCGTCCACCGAGCTCAGCGCGAGCACGGCGATGGACTTCATGGACGGGATGAGCCAGGCGGCCAGGTGGAAGTACTGAGAGTAGCCCGCGATGGCCTCGTTGCCCCACTTCATGCCCGCCGCGAGGAACCAGGTGAGCGAGAGGATGACCCACCATATCGAGCTGGCCATCCCGAAGAAATAGATCAACAGAAACACAACGGTGCACAACGCGGGGCCGGTGGTTTCGTAGTGAATGTGCTCCACGTCATACTCCCGGTTGCACGCCACTTTTTCGTGCCCGGCAATTAATCGCACGATATAACCGATCGACACAAACATATAACACGCCGAGAGGAAAATAATCGGGCGCTCGGGGGATTTAAAGCGCTCCATGTCGATTAGAAATGTAGCGACGGTGGCGAAGGTGGATATGAAGCATAACACCGACCAGAGTCCGATCCAGAAGGCCGTGAAAGTCCGCTCGTCCTGGGTGAAATACGGGTTGTGACACGGCATGGCGCAGTTCGGGATCTGACCCGTCTTGACGCGGTTGTACAGCGGGTGTCGGTCGCTGTTCAGCGCCACCATCGGCGCGCGACACTGGCAGCCCGGCTCGCAGGGTTTACTCGCTTTGGTTCCAACGCCCGGTCGCCCGCTTTTCTTTTTGTGTGGATTAAAGGCTTTGCTGGGATAGTTGGTGGGCTTGGACAGCACCGGCGACACTGTGGTGGAGACGGTTCGGTTGTAGTCCATGCACAGCGTGTCTGGCGCGCCCTGAACGGGCAGCAAATCGCACCTCATGCGGTCCGGCCAAGGGAAGCCGTACTGCCGCATGAGCGGGGCGCAGCCCGCCTTGGCTCGCTCGCATACGCTCCGGCACGGCGGCAGGGGTTTCTTGTAGTCCTCCAGGCATATGGGGGTGTACATGCTGCACAGGAAGAACTTGAGATCCGGGGAGCACTGGATCTCCACCAGCGGCCAGAACTGGTGCACCTCCAAGCCGGCTTCATCCTGCGTGTCGTGGTTGAACTGGTTGGGCATGAAGGTGTAGTTGTAGCCGATGCCCTTGCACAGAGGAACGGCTATCTCCTGACAGGTGATCTCCTTGGCCGTGGTACCGCTCGACCGGGGCAGCAGGGCGAGCGCGAGGAACAGGTAAATCCCCAACAGGTAGTACTCCATTCTTCCCCCCTCCCCCTGTCAACACAAGCAATGCAGCGCTGGAAACAGTTCAGTTCAGATCTTGAAGAGCAGACCCATCTCCGCTTCACTTGTTTGGCACGGAGTCGCGGTTGGGTTGCGTACCGAGAATAAATAGCCCTCGGCCGGGCGCAGCCAAAGTGGCTGAGGGAATAAATGCAAGCGTCTCGTTTTTCCTCTCCTTGTTCTCGCTCCAGCGATTTGTTCCAAAATAAAGCCGCGTTTGAATAGTCTAAACGTATCTGTTACCCAAAAAAAAAAAAAAACTCTCGGGGAAAACGCGTTTTCTACATTCGTGGTGTTTGGCAGCGGACAAGCAACCCCTTCCCCCAACTCATTATCACAAGCCGTCTTAAAGGAAATGCAATGTAATAGTAAAATTAGAGAGCGTAAAACAAATGATTAAAGAGCTCCTTCACAAATACTTTCATGATCAATAGCTACAGAAGGAGTTTTTTAAACAGATTTTATGTGTGAACTCTTTGAACTATTGTTTGATGCCTTAAAAGCCCCATACATCCATCAGGAGTAATTACATTTACCTAAATTTAATATGTATAAAGCTGTTTCCTCTGCTACAACCGTTTACTGATTTCCATTACAAAGCTGTGATGACGTTATGGGACATCACAATCCCGAAACCTGTTGCGCTGGTTTGTTTTTCTTCTCTTTGAGCTCCGATATCTCAATAATTATTTTACTCCTTTCTTTAGGGACACTCGCAGGGATTTAGGAACAGGTGTGCCCTCTGAGGCTTGTGGCAAATGCGGGCAGATGAAAAGTAGAATCGCTTTCACTGATTATGTCCATTATTCCCCCAGCCATATTGATTAACAGGAAGATAGAGCACACTCTAGTCTCCAGCAGTCGGAGCGTAACCTTTAACCCTGGCTCTATCCCAGCTCTGGCCGGGCTTGGGTTACATAGTGCCTGTGCATTCCAGAGTACAAATGGAATTAGTGCATCTGTTCGAAAGTTAATTTTCAAATCACCATTGAACGAGTCTTTAGAAAGAACTGCAATGGTGGCCGATGGCCATCAGCCAGAATAACACGCCTTCTCAAGTATCAGGCCTAAAGATTCTTTGTGCGCTTCTTATTATTTCTAAAGCGTGGATTATGAAGCTTCAGATGGGAATTAATTTCTACAAGTAAGGGAGTCTTTCAAATAATATTCCAGTAATACAAAGTGGAGCTCTACGTGAATTTCTTGTAGTTTTTTAACTGCAATCTGTTCAAACTGTTTTCTGACTGTATTAACCAAATCTGAAAGTACAGGTGCATCTCAATAAATTAGAATGTCGTGGAAAAGTTCATTTATTTCAGTAATTCAACTCAAATTGTGAAACTCGTGTATTAAATAAATTCAATGCACACAGACTGAAGTAGTTTAAGTCTTTGGTTCTTTTAATTGTGATGATTTTGGCTCACATTTAACAAAAACCCATTTCCACGACATTCTAATTTATTGAGATGCACCTGTAAATGCAATTAAATGATTTTTGAGATATATTTTCAGCGTTTATGGCATAAAGTTGAAGGTTTTCAAGATATTTTCCTAAAAAAGATTTTGAACTGTAAAATGGTGTTTGTTTGTTTGTTGATTTATTCCCTTTTAATATGAGTCAAAACGTACTACGGTAAATTGTGGTCTTTGTTTATGAGTCTTAGTCCTAGTTTTGCAGTCTGTAACCAGACTGTCTTAATGCCATAAAAAATGTAGATCGATTTAAATATGATCATATTACCCAAATTTTATCATCTTTACACTGGCTACCTATTAAGTTCCGTATTGATTTCAAAATATTGCTGACCTATAAGGCCCTAGATGGTTTAGCTCCTGTATATTTAACTGATCTTCAATTATCACGCTCTTTAAGGTCACGAAACTCTGGACTTTTAGTAGTACCTAGGATATCTAAATCCACTAAAGAACGGAGAACATTTTCTCACCTGGCTCCTAAACTCTGGAAAAGTCTTCCTGATAATGTTCGCGGCTCAAACACACTCTCTCTGTTTAAATCTAGATTAAAGACACATCTCTTCAGACAAGCATTCACACAATGAATCTCATACCCTTGTTCCCAATTATATCAGAAAAAAAAATCACAAACATATTTGTTGCTTGAAACATTATGAACTGCAAATACGCTAATTATTTTCCATTTGCCTTTCTGTTCCTATGCCCATCTTGAGGTAACTAGAGATTATGCCAGCTCCAGCGTGGATCCAGCCTCATAGGAATACTTCAGATGATCCAACACCTGTGAAGAGATGACGCTGACCCCTGCAATGACCCTAAATGACGCCAACTTGAATCGACATGCACAACTGCCAACATTTCTCTATATTGTAATCATCATGATCACACTTGTCATAATCGCTTTAATGAGCTTCTGCCTAAAATTAATTCATGCTAGCTGACTGTATGATTCTTTTATCTTGAACTGTTCATCTGTGAAATGAACATTACTTGGACACATTCACTTCTGATAACAGATCACTCTAAATTGTAATGTAGACACGTGCATTTTCTGTAAAGCTGCTTTGAAACGATGTGTATTATACAAATACATTTGAATTGAATTTAAAATAACTGTTTTCTATTTAATAGATTTAAAATAAATGTTTCTAGAGCAGCAAATCAGCATATTAGAATGATTTCTGGATTATGTGACACTGAAGACTGGAGTAATGATGCTGAAAATGCAGCTTTGCATCACAGGAACAAATTATATTTGAAAGCATATTAAAATAGAAATCTGTTATTTTAAATTGTAATAATATTTCACAATATTACGTTTTTTTTTTCTGTATTTTTTATCAAATAAATGCAGCCTTGGTCAGCATAAGAGTCTGTTTTTAACATTGAAACATCTTAATTATTCCAAACTTTGACCAACAGAGTACCTAACTGTGAATGCAATAGTAAATGCAATATCTTATTTATTTATTTATTGGACAAGATCAATTTATTTTCTGTAGAAGTGCAATATCCACAAATGATGTGGATGGAGCTTAATTTATTGTAAACTTGCAACATTCCTTTAAGGTGTAATTATTAGTTTTCCAATTTTCACTTAACAATAACAGCTTAAGTAATCTTATTTCCAGTAATCACCTATCGATATAGGAATCCTAATGACATTGAACATGTTAATGAAACACTGTCTGTGTGTGTAATCCATTAGCATAGTATGTATTGATTGGGTACACAGTGTGATTACATCTGCAGGAATCTTATCAGAGATATTTACATTTCATTAAGGCTTTCAGCCAGACTAATATGTGTATTTGCCGAGCACCACGCACTTTAGTACACTCAGAGCAGAGAAAACATCCATCTGGAATCTGTCTTGGTTATAAAGAGTGGGAAGGTGTAAGATATGAGAGAGAGAGAGAGAGCGAGAGAGAGAGAGTCAGCCATTAATGTGAGCCGCTCAGTGGACAGGTAATGATTCACCGTGAATTGCCGCGAAACTCAGATTTATGGCTCATGCTGCAGTTATTGAGTGACAGAGAGCATGTGAAAATTCTAATTATCTTATAGCTGATTTACCCGAGGTCAAGAAGAGAAACTATTGAGACAATTAAACTGTCTGTCAGTGTGTGAGAGAACATGCGTTTTTCCCATCTACGAAATCCTGAGTCTCAACTGGAAAACAGCTCTGTTCCAAAATGGAGAGAGCTGCCTGCTTAGCAACATTAAACCAAATTCTGTGTACACAGAGGCCATTCACTAAAGAACTGATACTTTCTTGCATTCCAAAACATGCATCCCAGAATGCGCTGCAAGTTCAGTGAAAAAAAGTTAAGAAAAAGCCACACAAACTGATACATATGCAGATTATAAATACACTTTATAAACTATTTTACCCATCTTTAAGCAATATTAGTGTACAGAATGCTATTTTTAATATTTATTAGAGTATCTCATTGTTAGATTAGCAACATGCTAACACCAAGCTCTGAAATCAACTGTCATTGAGTTGAACCTGCTGTTTGCTTGCATAAAGAGTGCGAAAGTTAGCTGTCTAAAGTAAAAGATACTGTAAACATTTTTTTTAATATTTACAGAAAAAAAACTGCAATAATGTTACAGTGATTGGTTAACTGTAGGTTACCTTACCATTTGCAATAAAAAAAAATTAAATGGTTTAATATTGCATTTAATTTTACTCTATACTGTCAAATGTATGTTTTTTTTTTGCAATTAAAAACTCTAAATGATCAAATAATTTACAGTGAAAAGCTTTAAAAGGATGTTCCCAGAAGTCCCTTGTTAATTTAGTTAATGTTTATTGCATTATTTTTGTGTCATGTCTGTTAGACTAATGGTGTTTTGGTTTTGTTATGGTGGTTATCAATACATTTGAAAGTAAAAAAAAGCAGATTTTGGAAGCTTAGTTAAAGAATCTTGGTAAATTAAAATGTATTAATTATAATGACTTATGGTAATACGTTGTAAAATAAACAAGCACCAATATGCCATTGCATAATACCTGAAACACTGTCACATTATTTTATTACAGTGAATTTCTGACAACCACACCTGACTTAACAGGAGTCAGGACACTAGATTTCAGAACAGAGCTAGCATGTTGTCAGAGTGCCGCTAATGCCGAGTTCACACTGCACGATTTTCAAACTCGTCGGATCGCCGTTGTTTTCACACTGCGTGACTATCTGGGGTAGCATTCAGTTGCTGCTGTGTTCACATTGCACGATGGATCGGCGACAGGGGGTTTCACACTGCATGACTTCACAATAGGAAGAATCGCCGACAGCTCTGTCTGGTCCGCAAACTACGTTTCACAACAAAACACACGCGAGAAGTGGTAAGGAAATAACGCGAGAACCCGCGTGCGTCAGACCAGAGTTCTCGAGCAAGACTGTAATTATTAAAAAAATATAGCCCACAAATTGTCTGTGAGCTGATTTCCAGCTACAAGGAGAAAAATCGGGCTAATATCGTGCAGTGTGAACTCGGCATTAGTCAATTAACAACCTTGTTTTAAGGGTGTGTTTAGGAATTGTTTTGCTATGTTTGTTCTTTGACTTTGGCCAGGCCCCCACATTTCTCCATAGAGAGATGGAGGTGGGGGAGGGCCCCTGTTTGAAAAAAAACAGCATATGCTGGTTAGGTATATTATGAAGCATGGCAGCTGGTTTGAGCTGGTTTAATCTGGACCTTAATTGGTCCTGAGCTGGTTTAAGCTGGTCACGTGCTGGTCCTAAGCAACTCCTGCTCAGGACCAGCTCATAACCAGCTTTTAACTAGCTCATGACCAAGGACAAGCTTAAACCAGCTCAAACCAGCCGCCGTGCTTCAAAACATACCTAACCAGCATATGCTTTTTATTTTTTTTTAAAACAGGGGCGGCCCAGCCCCCCCCATCCTCATCATCACATTTTTTCTTTGGGCTTGGCAGCTAATCAGTTGCAGGTGAGGCTGGAGCCTCATTACCTTGACAAACAGGGCCAGCCCTGCTAATCAATCCACCGCTGAGAGCACACAAGACACGACATCCTTCTCATCGATCCGCTTGCTGTGTCTGTGTACCTCAAATCAGCAGGTTATTACATACCATAGAGCGTGCATCAGTAAAAACCACACAGCGTGGAGTGACGATAGACAGTGTTTTGACATAAGGTTAGAAATATATATATATACACTGAACAAAATTATAAACGCAACGCTTTTGTTTTTGCCCCCATTTTTCATGAGATGAACTCAAAGATCTAAGACTTTTTCTATGTACACAAAAGGCCTATTTCTCTCAAATATTGTTCACAAATCTGTCTAAATCTGTGTTAGTGACTTACACTTAGAACTTCTCCTTTGCCGAGATAATCCATCCACCTCACAGGTGTGGCATATCAAGATGCTGATTAGACAGCATGATTATTGCACAGGTGTGCCTTAGGCTGGCCACAATAAAAGGCCATTCTAAAATGTGCAGTTTTACTGTATTGGGGGGGTCCGGGGGGGTCCGAAAACCAGTCAGTATCTGGTGTGACCACCATTTGCCTCACGCAGTGCAACACATCTCCTTCGCATAGAGTTGATCAGGTTGTTGGGGTGGCTGGTCTCAGACTGTAGGGTGGGACTCGGTTTTATCTATTGTGAATTTGGTCGGTCTTGCAAAACATGTTTTTAACTCCAGACTGGAATTAGATCGGAATGTAAATGTGGTAAAACAATGTCTAAATAGCTATTAGTAAACATAATCTGATAGCCTGGGCAGCCTAGTTAAGAAACCCATTAGTCAACGTCACTAATAACTAGATGGTTGGTGGATGTCTAGTCGACCATCCTGACTAGTTGACCATCTAGCATAAATGACCAAACCCAACTCTCTCTGTCTGTCTTCATTTCAGGACAGCTGAACGGTGGAAGAAAGGCCACGCTGATCTGAGGGAAGACAAAGAGAGACACATGGAGGGACAGATAGAAAGAAAGGAAGGTAAGGAGGAAAAACCACCAGAAGTTGAGGCAGAAGCAGCACGAGAAACATCCGGAAGGCTTGAAGCAGACGTATAATAAGACGACCTCGCGGAGCGTAGCACATGCAGGCGTATTTGTTTTCTTGCTTCATTCTGTCAAACCGTTCCTGCTCCGTGGGCAAGAACCTCCAGCAAATCCACCCTGGGCCCCCTCTATTGCTCATTAGCAAGAAGATTAAGACATGTTTATTTACACGCTAAAAGAGTGAGTGGGTAAACAGGGGGGCTTATTTATTAATTTCCCCTTAACGTTGAGTGCACTTGACAGGTTGGATAAGAGGGAACTGATGTGAGTATGCAGGCTGTCTTTGAAGTCTGCATTGGGATATCTGCCGAGGGTTGAGGTGCCACGTGGCTGCGGGGTGATGGAAGTAAAGTAACGTTTCCGGCGAAGGCAGGGGGGTCAAGATAAGCCCATCCTTAGGAGACCCATAATCACCTAAGATCCTGTACCGTTTCACCCAGGAGATGATGTACCATTTCACCCAGGAGATGAAGCAACCTCTGGATTTCTGTTTGGTTTTCCACTCCCACATCGTCTCAAGTGGAAGCTTGTTGATGGATCTGGCATCTTTTGAATAATACATGCTCAAGTTCAAGTATTCAAAGTTCAAGTATTGTTGATATGACTGCCTCGCTCTCATCTTTTGTTAATTGCCAGTAGTTGCGTCTTACTGTACGGGTGCAGATGAGATAAAAGAAGAAACGTTATAGATTTACTCGATGTTATTGCTGGGTGAGTGAGGGTTACTGAGTAAAGGTGTGAAAGAAGGAAGAGAAGGAGGAATAAAAGTTGCCAGGGTGGAGAAAGTTTACAACTTTAGGTGTATTTCTCGACCTTTGAACGGTAGGAACAATAAATGTTCACCTTCAGGTTCAGTAAGCATGACAGTCATGCATTACCAAGCTTTGGCTGATTGGTTCAAAACCAGTTTTTAATGAAACAGACTGCTTTACATTTACAAATTCATTAAGCATATGAACCAGAACAAATGAGGAATACGAAAACACAATGGATGCCTTTTTTTTTAGTCCATGTAGTGAGGATTGTGTAACTAATTCAACGTGAGAGCAGCAATCAACCGAGTCCTGAACTTGACTATCTCTTCATTCCTAAAAATAAAGATACCCAAAGGGGGTTTTCACAGCGATGCCATAGAAGAACCATTCTGGGTTCCTCAGACAACATTTCAGTGAACAGTTCTTAAATAAACCATTTCTTTTTAAATAGGCCCTTTTCACATGACGTCACGCAACTTCTGTTCTGATGCGAAGCAGGGTATTCTTACTTCCACCAGCATAGTAAGCGCTATCACTACCAGCATGGAGTTCACCCAAACACTTGTACAACTGCCACAAATACGATTAGAGGATGACTGCTGCTGTCTATTCTCATCCTCGTTCAGGTAGAGGCGTCTGGCATCTCAAACGAACTTACCGAATACCGATCGGCGAGATTTGCCGCTTGAAGTCGAGGGAGGAGTTGAAAACGGAGCACTGCAGTCACTGATTCCCACGACTCTCATGCACTGTTTGCTGGCTTTATTGCAGTTAGATGAAGTTGGTTAGATATATTTCTCAACTAAACAAACGTTTTAGACATTTACATGTGGTAACAGAAAGCCTTTTCATTCAGTAATTTATGTCCTGCTTAATACAGTACCTGTATGTACAAGAATAGTTCAACATAAGCTTGTACTATTTAAATATAAATAAAATGGGGTCTATAATTTTCCGTTTTATTAATGTAATTCAGAAAAAAATATTAAATATATTAAGTTTATATAAAAAGCTTTTACAGTTAAAAACAGATCTCACAAATTATCCAAGGAATGACATAAACCGAAATAACAAGTGAAAAGGTTTCAATATGTATTTTGTGTGAACACATAATCGCTGTCATACAAGTCTCCGGTGTAAAGGTATAACGGAAGTACAGATACACTGCTTTGCGGGAAAGCGGAAGTTAGCTGACGTCACTGTGAAAAGGGCCCATTACATTTTTTATATTCTAAAGAACATTTTTTTTTCCCATTAGTGTGCAATAGAAAGACTTGATGGATGTTAAAGGTTCTTTATAGAACAATAGATGCCAACAAAGAACTTTTATTTTTAAGAGTGTTGGTTAAGATGTAATGCTGGAAGGGGAGCAGAGCCTCTTTGAACACAACTCATTTCTCTAGAAACAGTGCACTTACTGTACAATAATACGCTGAGCACTCTATAACTAAATTTAACTATGCTATAGTAATTCAGCATGACATTTGCAGAGTTTACACTTTTTGGTTTTGTCTTTTTATGTACGTGTATGTGTATGATGTAATTTGACCATGAATGTACCCATTTATTTAAGACTGGGAGTACCAAAGGTCAAATTTGACCTTTGAATGACATGAGGAAGAGCAAACAATGCCATAATATTCCTTTAAGAATTCAAAACTCTACATTGACCTATATAATGTGAATATTGGAGGGTTGTTTCCCCCCACCATATATGTAGTAGTTATGGGCCTGAATTTGACCCAGTGAATGCACCACAGGGAAATAATACAGCCAATGGTCACCCTGATTTTTTCACTTTTTAATAAATGCTACATTTCAGAATCAGCGTGATCATGCAAGATTAATGAACCACATTCCACTCTGCACTGAGAAAGTACAAAACACACACAGACAGACAGACAGACAGACAGACAAGAACACTATATTAAAGCAGACTGCTTCGATTTCACCCTATTGTAATTTGGTGGATGATAATTAGGCCATTTCAATTTGCATAATGACAGGAGGTGTTTATGTTGTGTGTGGTGTTGGCTAAATTAGGTTAGCAACAATATAAATTGTTATATTTGAAATCACTAACCTGAGTGATAAATGCCTGTTGCAATATTTAATATAAAGTTGAAGGTATTTCCTTGATAAACAAATATAATTATATTGGATGTGTCTTTTATCACATTTAGCCATAATCATGATATTTACATTGTCACATCTAGCACACTTTAGACCCGCGAACAAATGTGCACAAACCACACCTGGGATGAATTAAACTCAATATAAACACCCGAGCTTCCATTCCTTTCCCAGCCTTTCTTTTATTTAAAGCAATAGTTCACCCAAAACTGAAAATTTGCTAAAGCATTACTCACCCTCAGGCCACCAGAAGATGTAGATGAGTTTGTTTCTTCATCATTTTTTAAATAAACACATCCATCATTAAGATATTTTAACTTCAAATTGTTGCTTCTGGCTAAAACCTTCATAATATTAATCTCTCCGTAATATTGCTTTCTCAAGTGAAAAAAAGAAAAAAGTTGTCTCGTCTGAACCAGGAGAGAAATATGCATAGACCAAGCACCGTTTACAAGCCAAAACAGACAAATATGTCGGTTTTGATGTGAGAGGAAAACAGGGGATGGACTTTTTCACTGGAGGAAGTCTTATTATGGATTATGGACTTGTTTTTCGCCAGAAGCATTTTTACAAAGCAACGGTTTAAAGTTAAAGTGTCTTGATGGATTCCTCTCTTAGAAACATGCAGCTTTTCGCTTCATAAGATGTTAATTGCTGGACTGGAGTTGTGTGGATTACTTGTGGATTATTGTGATGTTTTTATCAGCTGTTTGGACTCTCATTCTGACGGCACCCATTCACTGCAGAGGATCCAGTGGTGAGCAAGTGATGTAATGCGAAATATCTCTGAATCTGTTCCGATGAAGAAATTAACTCACTGATTCACTGAGAGTGAGTAAATTTTCAGCAAATTTTATTTTTTTTGGGGTGAACTATTCCTTTAAACTTATTTAAACACTTACTATTACTGCATTTTAGTATGTATACTGAGCACACAATATATACGTTCCCTGATGAGAACTGGACATTACTTAAACACGGTTATATTACTGTTTAAAATGTTTAATATGGGATAATGCCTTCTGTTTCACTTACTATTTTAACGAATAGTATGCAATGTAAACTGCACAGCATTCAGTGTTCCATTTCACTTTGGCTTTAATGAGATTTGCTCTACACTTCCACTCAGACAAGAAAAAGTGTGATCTGAAACTAAAAGTGTTCCAACCACAATGCAGTGTACACTTGCTGCACTCAGCTGCAAAACCACAGGCCCACGAGCCATCACCGTAGCAATAGAAACTTGATTGACGCCGAACACGGCGGATCCACCCGGGGGCCCCTGACCCACTCTATGTGTGAGAGCCTGAAACCTGATGATGGCCTAATCCAGTTTGGAATGGCTGCAGGCAGTGACCTGCACTAGAGGGGGTCACAGAGAAACAAAGAGCATTCAGGTACAGAGCGAGACGCTCTCCTGCTCTGATAAGAAGGGCGAAGAGGCTAATGTACAAGAGTTTGCATTGTTAACACTGCGCACAAAGATGAATGGAGCAGAGGGGCTTTTTTTTCGGCTGTGGCAAAAGGGTGACGGAGGTGATTGACAGGTGCGTAAACACTCCAAATCCGAATAGACATTCCAGAAATTGCTAACAGTATTGAAAATATGCCATACGCAGCAGCAATAATCCTCTTTTGTGTCTACGAAGCTAACGCTAATTCACTTCTCCTTCACAACACCCGACAAGTCACCCTTTCACCAAGTAGGATTGCAGAAGTCTTTTCAGACACACACACACTTTCGGTCTCTCTCATTTACACACACCAAATTTGGCCTCAACAACATCATTCTGCACCCTAACTTGTTGTTTACAGAGTTAGCATTAGCGAGACAAACTGCAGTGAGCATTTTTAAATGCATAGATGAGCTGGGATTTGCATGTGGTAGTTTGTTTTGTGCTCAGGCTGTAGTCAAAGAAACCCCGGATTACTTTGTACATATCCAGTTACACAAAAGAAACAGATTAGCTTTTCAGTGTGAGCCGGTGAGTCATATGGTTCCTAAAGAAACCTTTCTCAAACTTACATTGAGAAATGAGTTTTTGACTCCCGCGCAGGTGAACACAGGTGGAATACTGCCCTGCTGTCGCTCCAGCCGGCAGCCAGTAACACCCGCAACGCCTGCAGGAAAATATCACTCATCAAACATCAGTGAAGCGGGGAACGGTCACGTGCTGTGATGCTAGCCAAGCTTGGCCATTTAATGAGGGTCAGACGGATAAAGTTCACTCTGCTGTTTTGGAGTGATAATGTGTTTCAGTTCTTATGAGTGGCATGTTATCATGTCGACTGCAGTTAAGGAAGTGTTTTGTATTTATAAACAAAGTGTTTAAAGTACAGTAGCAGACAGTGAAGGTATTTCCATGTTTATAGTGAATCACAGATCTGGGACATTGAGGATGGGACATATTTTTTCTTTACTATATATTTACTCTTCCAGCACTGCTATGAGTTGAGATAGGCCTATAAATCATGCGTAAATTTTTAAAGGAATAGTTCACTCAAAAAATGCAAATTTTCTGAAAATATACTTGCCTTCAGGCCATCCAAGATGTAGATGAGTTTGTTTGTTCACTGGAACAGATTTGGAGAAATGTAGCATTACATCATTTGCTCACCAATGGATCCACTACAGTGAATGGGTGCTATCAGAATGAGAGCCCAAAGAGCTGATAAAAACACTTTCCTCCATTGAAAAAGTCTCCTGTTATCCTTTCAGACCAACATATTTGTTAAAAAAAAAAAATTCTGTTTACGTATGTAAACAGTACTTGATCTGTGCATATTTCTCTCCTGATTCAGACGGGATGACTGGAGAAAGCAATATTATGGATAAAGGACTCGTATTTTAGCCAGAAGAGGCACCCATTCACTGCAGGATCCTTTGGTAAGCAAGTGATGTAATGCTAAGTTCTGATGAAGATCTACATCTTTGATGGCCTGAGAGTGAGTAAATTTTCAGCAATTTTTTGGTAACAATTTAGAATAATGGTTCGTTGTTAACAAGTAACTATGCAGGAAGTAATAGGTAGTACTACATTAACACTTAACTTAATACTATTAACTAATAGAGAAGCGAGATTAACTAAGCAGTAAGTAGTAGCAAATTTAGGACAAAGGTAGTTCCTTATTAGATATTTGATAATTATTAAATAAAAATATCCTCATTGAGAACTACTTGTGAACTATGACCAGTTAATAAAGAATAACCAATTAATTACGAATCACAACAGTAACGTCTTAAAAGTGAACAATTGGGTTCTTTGTGGAAACTAATTTATGAATTTGATATCCCCCAAATAAGTCGGCTACATTTTAAAATTGTATAAAATATATGAAATTGTTAATTAGGTGCTTTTTAAACAGTATCAGTTAAAAGGTTCCATGTACGTTATCATTTTATTTGATTTTAAAATAACACCAAAGGTAAAAAAAAAAAAAAAAAAAAAATTAAAGTGATTAAAATTTTATTTTATTTATTTATTTGTTT
This sequence comes from Sinocyclocheilus anshuiensis, assembly GCF_001515605.1. Lineage (NCBI taxonomy): Eukaryota > Metazoa > Chordata > Actinopteri > Cypriniformes > Cyprinidae > Sinocyclocheilus > Sinocyclocheilus anshuiensis. Next base: position 285,877 of record NW_015552532.1, read on the forward strand.
TTATTATTTTATACTTTTAATACTGGCATGTATATATTGGCTACAAAACTAATTTCAAACAATTAGGCAGAAGCCTTTAAATGTAAACAAGTCTGTGTGTCCAAAAAGTCCTGGTAGTACTATGGTACTATTTGGCCCCATTCTCATTTCTTGTTTCATCAGAAAAGTTGTTGTTGTTGTTGTTGTTTTCTTTTCTCTGTTTCTTTTGCTGTAGAATACTATTCCATATTTTCTCTTCTGGCTTACTTTCTTTACTCTTCCTCAGTCTATCAATCACTCTAGGGCCTAATTATGAACTAGCTTGAAATAAATACATTTATTTTACAAAACAACCCTGCCGAGTGCTGTTTTTTGGTACAATGAGGCACAGCTCTATAGTCTCTAGTGCGCTCGGGCTGGGTTGAGGGGGGCACTTTGGGATTGACTGGCCAGAGATTTGCTGGGTGCAGTAATTGTGTCTCATTAATTCTTACAGTAATGCAGGGGAGCTAAACAGGCTATGCAATTAGCAGGCTGAGCCCTGAATAGAGCAGTTAATCAAGGGACAAAGGCAAGAGCTCAGCAGCCATTAGGCACAGAGGATGTCGGCCCATTGTCAGGGACATAAGGGATGCATGCAGACGTGCCTTCATTTAGGACAACTCAGGCAGGGGAGAATTCAAGCCCTCTCCAGAGCTTTTCACCTTCTTACTTACACAAACTTCCTGCTTTTTCATGCATTTCAGAAACAATGCTTTGACAATAAATGGAAACTCTTTCCTAAACTGACATGTCAGGAGAAAAATCACAAAATAAACTTTATTATGATAATGATGTGCTTAGCTTATGATGATATATATATATATTTTTTTTTTAAATGTCATCATGTTTAATTTAATAATTTAATTTCATTTAATTTAATTTAATTTAATCTAATTCAATTTAATTTAATCTAATTCAATTTAATTTAATTTAATTTAATTTTAAATATAAAAATAATAAGAAAATAACAAAATTAAATATCTGCTTAGCTTATTGTGATTAGCTTTACATTAGCTGTGTTTTATTTTAAAATGAAAATGTATTTCTTTTAATACTTGTTTCATTTATAATAATTAAAAAAAAAAAAAATATATAGGATTAATAAATTATATATATATATATATATACAGTGGGTACGGAAAGTATTCAGACCCCCTTCAATTTTT
>NW_015552532.1:287081-294197 GCF_001515605.1 Sinocyclocheilus anshuiensis
GTATATTTTCCGTACCCACTGTATATATATATATATATATATATATATACTGTATATACTTCGTCCAATGCAAAAACGTTTCTTTTTGGGGTTGGGTTATAGAGTTTTGTATACAGTGTAACTGGTTTATAAAGACAATACGTGTCTTTGGTATGTCCCGGTGGGGACTTAAAACAGAATACACACCAACTCATGGGGACTCGTGTCATCGTGGGGACCTAAATTGAGGTCCCCATGGGGAAACAATCTTATAAATCATACAGAATGAGTTTTATTGAGAATGTCAAAATGCAGAAAGTTTTAGCATAGCAATGTTAAAAGAAAAAAAAAAAAAGTATGATGAAAAGTGCCTTAAACCACAGACTCGGATATCCTATTTATCAAATAATGCAGCTGCTAAACAAATTATCAGCATTTATTCTCACAAGTAATGCTGTCTTTGTGGTTATGGAGGAGACAGCGCAGAGTTCGGATTAGGTTTTGGATTATGCAAACATGTCAAAATATACGTGTGTAATGAGCTGCAAGATTCTCTTTCAAGACAATTGTGACTACAGCGCTCATATTTATTTATTTAATGCTTCATGTTTAAATTATTTTTTTTTTTAGCTGGGGAATTTTGGGAAGTTTCTTCTTCTTTTTTTTGTAATCCACAATCAGCATACCACAACAATATGCAGTTTATTAATAAATACGTCTCACACGACACTGAAAAAGGTTGTGTTTCCAATCCAGTTGTCAGTTCGCCTGACAAATTCCTCTTGAAGCTGAATTCCACTGAATACTAACTGGATTAATTCCTCTCTTATTTATGCAGTTTTTCTCAGTTTTACAGACCTGTGGTTTGACAACCTGTTTATATTAAGCCTAAGTAAATCAAATTCAGAAGTTGCCTGGTAATTTCATTTTGTGGGATGAGGGTCTGACACTCTGTTAAAACCTTGAAGATTTTAGTCCAGTCTCACTAAGAAAACAATGTTGGTTTAATTCCTGAGGCTGCCTGGCCACCTGGCTCCTACAGAAGGAAATACTCAGAAGAGTTCCTTTCATAAAACCAAGGGAAGTGTCTTATATTGCCTTATTGGTGTGGTTTCTGTGCTTTGTGTTTGTGTTGGCGCCCTATATTCTGTACTGTGGTTTTTCTGTTTGCACTGGTATGTAGGCCTATGGAGGACATCTCTGATCACATGTTCTCTGGTAATGATGTGATGGACAGCAAGCTTTTTCCACTCATGTCCCAGCTTGACTATCTCTCAAATTTTGTCTAAGAATGTTCAAACAGTGTTCAAACACTGATAACAGAAATGCGCACACACTTTAATACATACACACTGTGATATTGGCTCTGACTGTATGTGTCTATCATTGCAAAGGCTGGGGTATGAACCTGGATACTGGTTCTAGTGCCCTGGGGTCTCAGATTGCTAGGGGCCTTTAAAGCCTTTGGACAAGCAGTCCAAGAGTGCCAAAGGAAGCTGACCACCAAGGCACTTGGTGCATTCAGAGCATTCAAAATATAAGGTGACCACTAGAGCCCCTTGGCACATACAATGCAAGTTGACTGCTAGGGCCCTTAGGCCTTTCAGTTCATATATCGCACGCTGATTGCTGGGGTCTGCAGGCCCCTTGGCACATGCAGCTGACGACTTGGGCCCTCAGGCCCTTCAGGGCATATGTTGCAAATTGATTACTAGGACCCCCAGACCTTTTGGCACACACATCACAAGTTGACCACTAGGACCCCTGGGCCCTTTGGCATATGTGGCACAAGGTGGTAACTAGGTCCCCCAGGCTCCTTGGTGCAAAAAGGACAAGCTGACCACTTGGGCCCTGGGCTTCCTGTTGCACACAGTGTGAGCTGACCACTAGGGACCCTGAACACCTCAGTACATGCTGCACAAACTGAACATTAGCGCTCCCTGGCCCTTCAACACATGCGTCATGAGCAGAACACAAGCATAAAGCAAGGCCCCCTCAGACAGTGCAGTGCAAGCTGAATACCAGAGCCCCACAGTGCAAGTTTAACACCAGGGTCACTGGCCCCCTCAACACTTACCGCTGAGCTCCTGCTTGACACGTTATGATATGAACCCATCACATGATCCCCTCAACCCAAAGACATGAGCCCCAGGCGGGACCATGACCCATCCCTAGACATGGACTGCTTCCCAAACAGGTTATCTGCAGAATCCACTGAAAATTCTGAGCTCAGCACACCTCATAAATGTTTGCTTAGTGTTCTCTCACAACCCACAGTTCAGCTTAGGGAAGGGGTGTTCAAGCCAAGGAAAATTAAAACACTGAAGGTCGTCAAGTCTCTGTAATGTTGGCTGCTAGTAGATATTCCTACTCGACTGAAGTATCCAACTATCTCAGGGGGCAGATCATATGAGCTCCAGTGTTTTTACTTCTTGATAGTCACCACGTCAGCTCATGTGCATGAAGTTGAACTCTGCTCAAGTTGGTTGCATCATCACCGCTGTTGCTCATGGTGTCACTGAGTGTGTCAGTGTCAACATCCCTTAATCATGTAATTCAGCTACACATTCCTATTAAAGGGTGGGGCGGTGGCTCAGTGGGTCGCACAATGGCCTCACAGCAAGAAGGTCTCCAGTTTGAGTCCCAGCTGAGCCCTAAACTCTTGGTGTAGAGTTTGTATGTTCTCCTCATGGGTTTTGAGCAATGGATTCTTATTGAAGTTCTAGTAAATTGAACTGAAAACAAATATCTATCCAAAGACAAACCAGGTACACATTTCACTGCAAAGAGACAGTATGGCATTCTCAATGTCCGGGTTGTCTTTATGTAATCACTCTGATAACAATGTGTCTGGTGGATAGAGGATTGTTTGTGAATGCAAAATTACAGAGATAAAGAGGGAGTGAAAGTGTGACATGATAAAGGGAAAGAAACATATCAAGCTTTGTTGATGGGTGATCTTTGTGCCTAGCATTGTCCCAGGAGACATGGACAGTGACAAAAGACATCAAAAAAGACAACAAGCAACAGAGTGTAGTCGCAAATGTCATTGTTACCAAAAGTGTGAGATGAAGGGGAGAAGACACCATAAATGAGCAACACGTCCATTTGGACTTTTGATCAATTTTTAAATTCCCAGCTTTCATGTCATGTCCTAATTCTTTATGCAAAACCAATTTCAGACAACACTGTGGAATCTCAGCATGACAGGTTAAAAATTAATGAGCCTGTCAATGCGGGAGCATTATGTTACTGTTTAACCGCACACTTCGTTAAATATTCAATCTCAGGAAAGCAAACATTGGATCCCTGAACTGTTAGCTTCAGCTCCCCCTGGTGTGTGTGTGTGCGTGTTTTATGTTTGTGTGTGTTTACTCAGATGTCTGATGTTTTGTCTTAATTGGAATTGTTTCTACAGGACTTTCAGGCGGTATGCACCGATGTAGACTAGCTAATACATTGTTTTCATTATTTTCACAGTTGCCCGGAAAATTGAGTGGTGGTGTCTTATTAAGGAACCTAATTTAGAGGGTGAACACCTAACCAATTATATCTAATTGGATGATTATCGCACAGCCTTCAAAAGACACCTTTCTGACACTGCCACCTATGGAGACAGTTTTATTAGACTGTGAATTGCTGAATACTTTTGACCCCTAGTTTGTACTCAAAAGATCATAATTAGCATTGTATGAACCACAAACAAGCTGTGAAATCTTGGCAGTGGGTTTCATAACTGCAAACACAAGACAATTTAGAGGTGTAAGAAACATTTACATCTTGTGATTTGTACATTTTATGTTTGTTTTTTTGTTCAGTCACTTTGTCTGTGTTCTTTTTCACCCCAAGCTATGTGTTAAAAGCTATGCTAGCTGTCTATTAGCATTAAGAATGAAAAAATTAAAAAGACATTGATCAAAAATAGCCGAAAGAGAAAAAGACTGTTAGCAAAAGTGTGCACCAGTGTAATATAAAACTGAGTGCAAAGTTTTTAAAACCATAGTCAGTAACACCATCTTGAACATTTGAATTCGCCATTGAACAAACATCCGGCCGCTTGGCTACGGCGCACACCGCCACCCCGTCAATCTCTGGTGGTCAACAAAAGACTTTAGTAATATCTATTGTCACTTTACAACTGTGTCCTACATGCCGTATGGCCTGGCAGCAGTGACAGATGAGGTGAACATGGTGGGGCTAATTCAGCATGTCCTCTCCCAGCAGGCCTCCTTACACAACGCTAATAGGATGGGACCCATTGTCTGTGGGCCAGGACCACCATGCTCCTCACCATCCACACAAACACAATGACCCTCACTGCGCCTTGTCTCAGCGAGTGAGTCTTTTCAATTCTAGAACAAGGGAGACTGATGAGGGCATTCACGCATTGAGGAATAGCGTTGAGCTAGCATCATATATTCACACATGGTGGAAATACATTTGTAAACATTTTAAATCCCATGAGAATATCTGCATACACTACTTTTTTAAATTTAAATTAACTAATACTTCGTAATCTGCAGGAGCTGACAGCTAATTCGGTGTAGCTCATTAGTATGTTAATATAGTAGCTATAGTGCAGCTTGCAATTTTTTTTAGGCAAAGTTAACTTGTGTAGCAAAGTTAGCCACAATCACCAATGACTGACTAACTAACTTCCACTAATTGTTTGCGTAATCATCTGATACTCCTTATTATCTGTCCTGACCTCAAACATACTGTAACACATTGTGGTCTTTGTCTTACTACTAGTCTTGCAGTCTGTACATCTAAAGTAAATTCAAACCAGCATATTTATGCCATAACCTACTGGCTTGGATGTAACAGTCAATATATAATGATGATAATTCTTATTGATTTATTTATTTAATTGAGTAATTGATTCATTAATTAATTAATTTATTTATTGTTTATGGCACATAATAAAATCTCACACTCTAATATGTGTATTTGTCTTTCATGAATTAAATGTATTTTAGCTTTGAATGTAACAGTCAGGAATTATTTAAATATTTTATTTATTTGTTTACTTGAAATATTGTTATGACATGTATGAATATTTCGTGCTCTAATGTGTATTTTTATATTTCATAAAATAATAATAATAATAATAATAATAATGTAAAAGTCAGGAATTATGTAAATTGATTTGCTTGTTTGCTTGAGACATGAAATAAAAATTTCACACTCAAATATTATGTATTTTTATGTTACATGAATCAATCAATCAATCAATCAATCGATCAATCAATCAATCAATCAATCAATCAAGGACCACAAAACAAAACAAAACAAGTCACCTACATCAACAAATTTTCATTTTTGGGTGAAAAAAAAAACAAAAAAAAAACAGCTAAACCAACATGGAAGTTCTTGCTGATCTAAATAGATCTGCCAAGTTGCCATGTTTGAGAATGGTGTGATTATATTATCATTGCTAAAATAATAATACTTGTTTGCAACTGTCACACCATCTTCAGCTATTTAAACAGCAACATATCAGATTCATTAGCTCAGAAAGTAGCAACAGCTCAATACAGTATTTCTAAGGTGATAGGTTACTTTACAAATAGATGAAGGACCAGCCAAGTGTACTCACACATGCTTGAGCTTTTAGATTCAGAATGCGAAAGCCGTTTGCGAGATACACACAGGTGTTTATTCAACAGGAGACACACCACCGCTGACCTCTGCGCTTTCAGCCAATCGCAAGCCTGCAAATCACTTTAGCTCTAAAGCTATAGGTCGACACAGAGTGAGTGCGTGAGAGAGGCATCTGTAACATAAATCTGAATCCAGGGTGGAAGATTAAAGCAGACTCCTATCTGGATCCGTTACTCAGAGAAATCCATACCGTTCCTCCGCGCTAATGTTTCCTCTGCAGAATCAAGCAGGGCTTTGCTATCTGATTGGGTGCTCATTCTGCGATGGAATGGGATGCGAGAGAATTCAGACAAGCCTTTGAAATGGCCTGATGTTCTATTAGCAATTCTAAACAGCTCTCCCTGTCACAGTAGCACTTTCCCCACATCAGCTATATTTCACATTGTGCCAGAGAGCGTATGCACGTATTTGTTCGGACCGTTTTTGATGCAGTTCGGGTGCACCTGCCTGGTCCAAGCAGAGGCATGTGGCATTCCCAGAGTTCCATGCAGCTGCATATGATTTCACCTTGCAGCAGCCTGAAATTTAACAGCCTGATCATCAGATGATTATATCATTAAATAATTTAATTTAAACTCAGAAAAACTAGCTTTCTGCCTTTAATTGAAGTCAGCAGGTTGGTGTGTGTGTGTGTGTGTGTGTGTGTGTGAATAGCAGTGTCCGTGTGAATGTGTGTATGGTTTGTATGACAGATGGACACCGGCTCGGCCCTTTTGCGAGTGGAAAATTGAAGCCACGTCTCCTCTGACCTGATTACCATGGTAACCTTTGACCCAGAGGTCATGTGCACACAGAGCCTCATGCATTCATGCAGCCTTTCAGCAGTGAAACAAACCCCTACTAGAAGAACCCAACAAGAAAAACATTGTCTCATTTAAAATTCATAGTCCAAGGGACCACAAAACATACATTTAACATGCACTTTTGTATGGCAATAACCATATGACCAACAGGCAACAATGCAGACGTGCCCAGAGTAAAAATATTGTGAAAATAGCAGCAGAGGCGCCATAATTCTCCGCTGACTGGAACGTGTGGAAGCGTTCTAGTCCCAGGGCGGGTCTCTGACAGTCTAAGTATACACTAAAGCAGGTGTATCTAAACCATGACAAACCCACTCATCCTAGTCAAACAACAGCCATGGGAAAGAATTCCTGGAGTCTGATCATTTAGGAAAGTAGGACAGTTTAAGGTAATTGCATGGTGTGTCACGTAGCCCATCGTTATTTTTATTTTTATAGGCCTAAAATATAACCACAATTTATATCGTCCTAGGAAGAGTCAACTTGGTTGAAGCATTTTTTCTTGTGATGATTGCTATTTAATGAGTTTATGTGTGTGTGCTTGAAAATAATATAGTGTGGCTCTCAGTAGATTAAAATAGTCATGATTAATTGTGTTTTTTGTCCCTAAAATTTGATTACATTTTGCTAGAATAAATGTTCCATTTATTTAATTTCCATTAAAACCGTT
>NW_015552532.1:294537-299333 GCF_001515605.1 Sinocyclocheilus anshuiensis
CTCATGGCTGTATTAGATCAAAAGGGTGCTTCTACTAAATACTGAGCAAAGGGTCTGAATACTTAGGACCATGTGATTATTTCAGTTTTTCTTTTTTAATAAATCTGCAAAAATGTCAACAATTCTGTGTTTTTCTGTCAATATGGGGTGCTGTGTGTACATTGAGGAAAAAAAATTAACTTAAATGATTTTAGCAAATGGCTGCAATATAACAAGGAGTGAAAAATTTAAGGGGGTCTGAATACTTTCCGTACCCACTGTATATTCATTCATTTTTGGAGCAGTGTTCATTCACATTGCCTGCCATCCTGCATATTCTGCTAAACATCTCCTTTTTTGTCCCATGAAAGAAAGACATGAGGGTGAGTACATGATGACATAATATTCACATCCCTTTACTAGCCTTGCTACTAACTTCATCTACAGTGTCTCTGTTTGGTTATATACAAGTATATAAAGTTGCAGCAACAACCATTTTCAGCTGTCATATCTTGATGTGACTACGACCATCTTGATGTTTAGCGCCCATCTGTTCAGCCATACACTGTCCAGGACTGGCTTGGAATACAGAGCAGCATGTAGCTGTCACAGAGGAACAGGGTTTTGTATTTGTGATGGGAAGGCAGTTCGTCTTGTTAATTCTGCAGATGGACAGGGGTGAGGATTTGCCCCGTGGTAAAGTACGCTCACTGGCACTCCTGCTGCCGGACTGGATGTCTCGCTGCTGTTCAGGACTCTGTCTCAGATGGCCAGACGAGATGGACAGACAGGCAGACGGACAGACAGGCTAAGATATCGCCTGCAGTTATTCAGAACCCCGCAGTCTGGCTGGAGTGAATTTGACTGGAGGCAAGAGGCAAAGCGAGGATTTCTGAGGTAACAGGAACACGACACACACACATTGCTTAGGCTTTTCTTTCTCTTTCTCACTTTCCATTCCTCCATTCTTCCCGATATTCTGATCAGATATGTAGAGCGGTTGCGTTTCCCCCACAGACTCTGGAGTTTCTCATGTCAAATCACTTTGACTGCATAGGAGTCATGGCAGGGTGGAAGCCCTGGTGATCAGACCTCCTCTGCTCTCTGCGCTCACTTGCAATCGTTCAGAATTTAATGACTGCCATTCCGATTCTGATTCACTTAAAGGGATAGTTCACCAAAAAAATCAAAATTGTCATCTTTTACTCACCCTTCTCTTGTTCCAAACCTGTAGTTTCTTTCTTCTGTTGAACACAAAGAATATATTTTGAAGAATGTTGGTAACCAAACAGTTGATGCTAGCCATTTACTTTTTTTCATACTATGGAAGTCAGTGGCAACCAAAAAGGAAGATTCTTTCATCCTTCACTCACTTTCGTGTCATTCCAAACCTGTATGACTTTCTTTCTCTTGTGGCACATAAAAGGAGAGATTTTGAAGATTGCTCATGCTGCTCTTTTCCATACAATGGAAGTGAATGGGGATTCACGTTGTTGCGCTTCAACATGACAAAAAGCACCATAAAGCATCAGAAAAGATTAACTTGTGCACAATTTTTCTTGTCGTCTGAAGTCATATGACGGCTTTGTGTCGGAAATCGACTGAAATGTAAACTGTTATAAAGATGCACTGGAAATGGACCACAAAACTTGTATGGACTACAAAAATGGCTCATTGGTTCCTAATGCTATTGGTTATCTCGTGTCTTGTGACGAAACATCATTGAAATGGTGCAAAGTTTAATTTGTGCCTCAGTTTTTTTGTCCTGTTTCTTACACTGAATTTAAAATATTTTCTTTGGTCTCAGCATTCAGCAACAATGATATTATTAAATGCAAATCACAATTTAATACAAAACTGTGAATGTACACTACTCTTCCAAAATTTGGAGTAAGTAAGATGATTTTTTTTTTTAAATAAATTAATGTTTATTCAGCAAGGACAAATTAAATTGATCAAAAATGACAGTAAAGAAACTTAGTAAAGAAATTTAGATTTATATTTGACATAAATGCTGTTTTTTTTTTTATTACGTTCTAATCATGAACGAATCCTAAAACATGTATCATAGTTTCCACCAAAAACTTGAGAATCAACCTTTTAACAGCAGTGGATATTTTCCCACTACAATTGTCATATGAACAGTAACTACACTAACGTAACTGAATTTAAATCTCATGAACCTTAAGTATACATACAGTAACACACAGTTCTTGGTTTATTTAACTTTGACATGAGTGAGTCTTCTTGACCAATTCATTAAAATTAACTCAAGAGTTAAATCGGACTACACTGGTAGTGATCGTTGTTGTTGCATGCAAAACATTGAAAGTGTTATGTGTGCATTTATTGTTTTTGTATTATTTTCTGATGCCCAGTCTTTATCTCTCACCACTTTTTTGATTCACATAAATAGGAATCTCCCATAAAAATGTTCGTGGCTTGTCTCGGGAAACGTAGAGATGCTGAATCATGGTAATTGGGGCAGAATGAGAATTAACGTGTGAGAGGAAATGTTCCTTCTTCCGCCCACAGACACAAACATTCACACAAAGCTGCAGCTCTTGCACTGTAATCTCATCTCCGGATCTGCTGCAAAGCAAGATAAACTAAATTAATATCATTATTTTACAGGACCGTTCCTCCCACTGACTAAAGCTAAAGGGAGATGAGATGTAGAGGTGCTGTAGATCAATGGAAAACAGAACAACCTTACAGTCCTTTGAATTATGGGATAAAACGGCCACATTCAGGACCAGGTGTTCATTTTATATGGTGTTTAATGATGCAAATCTGAAGGATCTTTTTTTTTTTTCGCTTAAATGTTCCCAGACATTTAAGAGATAGTTGTCCGTTGCATTTCCAAAAAGGAAATATGATTGGTCAGCTGTTGCTCTTTCATTGCTCAGGAGTATTTGACTATTAGTTTCTTGGCAAATCTGAGCACAGTATGAGACGTTGTTGAGATCTTTTGTAAAATATACAATATAAATTTTGGAAATGCTACTTTTTTTTTTGTTTTTAAAGAAGTCTCTTATACTCACGAAGGCTGCATTTATTTTTATCATATTATTACAATTTAAAAGAACTGTGTTCTATGCAAAGCTGAATTTCAGCATCATTACTCCAGTCTTCAGTGTCACGTGATCCTTCAGAAATCATACTAATATGCCCTGCTTGAGCAAAGTTAATATGTTTTAGTCCAATGCGACATTAAATAACATTTTCCTCTTCAGGTCAAACTGACCGGAACACAACATTGAAGGTTAAGAAGTCTCCATTGGCTCTACATTTAATCTAATAGCCGTCTAGGAGAGACTATTGAGACATTAAAGAGGTTTTTCTTTTCTGTGGCAGCAGACATTGTGTGACATTCCTACACAACAACCTTAGAAGTTAGTAGTTATGTTTTCTTGTGCTATATTTTGTGGCCCAGTGTTGACAGCAGAACACACACGTCCTAATGACCACTTGTAGAAAATAACATCCTTCTCATGTTTGCTAAGAAAAACGTTCCCTTTCAGATTCAGCAAGCTGAAAATAGCTCTTTTTCCTGACAGCGCTTGTTTGTTGATTGTCCCAGTCATTCTTAAAGCACGTTAACAGTATTGAGAAGCAAAGATGAGTGATTTCCTGGAAGTCTAAAGAATGTGCAAGACATACAATCCACTGTTCATTAACTCTCAACCCAGACCATATAAATAACAGAGAAACACTGAAGACGGCATAAAAACAGACAGAATTCACATTCATTATGATATAAAGCATCCTCCTTTGACAGCAGCTTGTGACCAAACTTTGACAAAATGGAAACACTCAAGTGATGCTAAATATCTGTCCTCTTGGTTTGAATCATCTACAGAAACACACACACACACACACACACACACACACACACACAAGATTCTTACATTCTCTAAAGAAAATGTGAGTTCATGTTGCCGTACAAATGTCACCACCACGATGCTAGGCTGTTTCCGGTGGTTGCTAAGTATATGACTACTTGCCCAGGTGAAAAAAGGCCTCTTTTAGGTTTCTTCTGGTCAATGCAAGTCAGTCTAAGTCAGTGTGTTTTTGTGGCAAAGTTACATGCCAAAGTTTAACACTGATAATCACTTATCAGTTTGATTTTGTATTTAATGAGAAAATAAACTATGCAGTTGCCATGAATGACTTGGATCATAACAAATCTGCCAGGAGAACTAAATATATCCTCCTGTGTGTGTGCAACCTGAATTCTGTGAGACCGGGTTGGTGTGTGTGTGTGTGTGTGTGTGTGTGTGTGGAGACCACAAGTCTGTTTGGAGACTGAAAGCAACTGGCAAATGTCCAATACAACCATTTAAACCATAATGATCTGAGCCTCTGTTTCTCTTTGTCATTGTGCCATATTGACTCACAGAGCGAGTAGTTTTCTAGCTACTGGAATTCTCTTTCTCCCTCTATCAGCTGTAAAAACATTGGCATGACAATTAGTAGCTCGTACCGGATCTGTCTAAATAAAATTAAAAAGGCTGGGAAGGAGGCAAGCGATAGAGATTTGGTGCAGATAAAATGGTCTTCATAGTTGAACAATAAATACAAATTCTACTCAACCTCACGTCCTTCAAAACTGACATGACTCTCATTTTTAATTTAATAATCTGTTAATTAGTTAATGAATGTATCAAAAATAAATTAAAATGTAGAGTTTATACATGCAATGTCATACAACAACAGGTACTATAATGAACATTTTTAATTTCTGAATTAAAATGATTATTTTTTTTTAATTTTTTTTTTAATCATTTTTTTAAGGGAAGTGGACAGGGAGCATT
>NW_015552532.1:300066-310373 GCF_001515605.1 Sinocyclocheilus anshuiensis
TATATATATATAAATGATCAATAATAATGATTGACGTGTGTACATTCACAGTAGTCAAGGTATGAGGAAACTATATTATTACTTTTTACTTGATGGTTGAGCCATTAAAGTAAACTGGTCTGTTGCTCACAAGCAAATCGTATAACATCAGAAAGCCTTTGAATATATAAATGTGGAATAATTTTAATTAATAACTATATGAGATTATACTTTTTGGAACTTTCTTTGTATGGAAAGAAGCAGCTTGGACATTAATTAAAACATCTGTTCCACAAAAAAAAAAAAAAAAAAAAAAATTTATGAATTAAGGGAAGTGGACAGGGAGCATTACTCCCTGGAGAAAAAAAAATAATAATTTGATTTATGCAAAATCAGTCACAATATAAAGCAACTCTCAAAAAGAAGTGAAATATAAGATCATTTGACCTTTTTTTTTTATGACGGTTAGTTGTAAAATGTCATGTGTTGCGACTCCTGAAAAATATAATATAGTGAACTACTTGTATTTAAAAATGTATTGCACAACTCTACTGTCAGTTATAATGAATGCACTATTTAGCCATAAAAGTATTGTTCTACTGAAACCTTTCACAGTTTACTTAAAATGATTGTGTTAATTATATCACTTAATTATGCAGTTGAAATTGTTTTCATATCCTCAGGCCATTTCAAATGTAAAACAATCGCTTCTGTGGTTTATACAAAAGCTATGTTAAATCAGTATGTTTGCGTTTTCCATTTCAACAGCTCATTTTATTAACATTCAAAGGTTTACTTGAGCATGAAGCACAAAAAGCTCCCTTTGGCTCAGTTTGGATTGGAGAAAAAGGTAAATCGGGCCATCTCGTCACCAAATCAAACAATCTGCTTCTCTTCTAAGTAAAACTGATGTATGGGCACCGTCTAATGTGTTTGTCCCTCTCTACCTCACACCTGTTGCTTTTTCTCTGCCTTTCTTCTTTGATTTTTTGATTCAGAGCATCCAAGAAGCAATAAACAAACAGAGCACCAGGGAAACAAGAGGACTGAAGAAAATCAAAGGGAAATGGGCCGAGTGTTTATCGGAGAGGGAGGGATGGGGGTGTTTTGGCTGGCATGGACGGAGTCTGAATATTCAAGCAAAAGAGACCCCCACCTCACTCTCCTGCAAATATTGTCTTATCCATTAGTGGGAGCACGGGAAGAAAAGGGCAGTCTGTCATTGTGGGGCTCATGAAGGAGAAGTCAGGGGAGGAATTCTTTTCAAAACCTCTTCTGCAGCGCTCAGTGGACAGGGCCATTTGTTTGGCCGTATTCAGACGCCGTAGACCGTAGCAACAAAGCGCGCTTTCAGTGCACCTCACTGTAAAAGCATGTGAAAGAGAAAAGCAGGGCAGAGGACAGAGAAGAAAGGCGAAAAAAGAAGCAAACAACTTAAGCGAGACAGGGAGGACTTATTAAATTTAGATATGTTTATACGGACCTTTGCTTGTGTGTTTGCTTTTCCTCACGCGGAACACGGAAAAGCGTTAATGGCGAAACTAATAGAGTTGAACGGTATTGAGTCTCGAAGGAGAATGTTACCCAACACTCACCTTTAAAAATTGACACCGTGCTGGCTCGCCATAAACTCAACCGTGGTCTGGGACACCCAAGAACACCATCAGCATAACTCCTATCTGACGTGAGCTAAGAGAGCTGCTAGCCTGTGTGTTTATGTTTTTACTCAAATTATTATTGCTTTAGCAGCTCCCTTCTGCAGAGTGGATCAACTCACCTCGCAGTGGGACATGCAAATGCTTCCAAAATGTGTCCGGGGTGAGCGCATGATATAACTTAATCATGCAGCAAGCTGAGCAGCTTCCTGTTTAGTGGCCTTCCTCAAACTTATTTTACTCATTTTCATGTCGTTTCAAACCCGTTTGACATTCTTTCTTCTGTGGAACACAAAAGAAGATGTTTTGAAAAATGTTCACGCTGCTCTTTTAAGCCCTGTTTAGACCTGGTATTAAGATGTGTTTTTTTGTTGATCAGATCACAAGTAGACAATGCTAAACACAGGTGTAAACGGGCTCTGAATGGTTTTGAGCTTGCCAACATATGACCACATCAAGAGGTAGTCAAAAAAACATTCGACTGGATTGCTTTCGCAGTGTAGACGCTCATGTGGTCGAATCCGTTCAAACAGCCACCAAAAACCGCCTACTCTCTGCCTACTGACCTAATTCTTTACATCCTACATGACCTAACATCTTTAAATAAAATGTATAAAGCACAATGTTCCTGATTCTAACACTAACCCCGTGTGTTTGGTGTAGTTTTACGGCTATCAGAGCAGAAATGAAAGCTGCTGCTTTCTGTATCATTTTTTGTTGTTGTCTCCTTTCGCGTTCATAAGTAAATTGCATGAACTTATTTCACAAAATTAGATTAAAAGATCCCATATGTATACCCTCCCCTCAAAGAAATCAGGAAAGTTGTGGAAAGTGGACATAACAGACGGATTAAAACAGCAGGTGTAAACCGGAATGTGTCTTCCTTGTCTACTTGGGTTTCAATAGACCAAAACGCATCTTAATACCAGGTGTAAACAGGGCCTTACATACAATGATAGTTTGTGGCAACTATGGCCGTCTATCTCAAAAAAAAAAAAAGAACAAAGAGCATAAAAGTAGTCCATAAGACTTGTGAACTATATTTGAAGTCATGTGAAAAACAGACAAAGGAACTTCCCTTCCACCAGAGTTCTCAAATCTTAAGAAAGCAATTAAATATACAAATGAGTCACATAGTTTATGCTTAGGGTCGGGGTTTTCAAACTGGCATATGTGGACCCCCATGGGGCCCATAAAAAATCTTAGAAAAAGTAAAAGAAATTTATAAATTAATAAGAAATTAATTAAATAAATAAATAAATAAAGGGAGAAACGTAAAAAAAAAAAAGACTAATATAAACAAAACAATTAAATAAATAAATAAATAAATAACAAATAGGGGGGGGGGAAACAAAACTTGTTTTCTGATAATTTTCCAATTAGATAATATTAATTTAATATATAAACATTTTTTTTTTTTTTGGCATTTAAATTTCAGGGTGAGGTCCCTCAAACAAGGACGAAGGATGATGATTTGGGGGTCCATGGCCTTTAATTTAGGGTATTTTTGCCCTATTTTGAATTTGAAAGCAGTGGTTATAGGAACTGTTGATGTATGGTAAAGAACTATGTGATGATTATTCAAAATTTATTTTTCTGTGCTCCACTGATAAAACAACAGCACACATATTTGGAACAACACGAGGGTGAGTAAACTGACAGAATTTTCATTTTTTTTGGGGGGGGGTTTCAGCAGAAAAAAAAAATCATTTTCTTTTTGTTCACTTTATTAATCCAGTATTTTCATTTAATATTCCTCTCTCTCGGATCCCCGGGCCCGCCTGCAGTATGGAGTGGGTCTAACCAAACCGCAGTGCTCTCATAAAGATTATTTTTCTTGGAGTGGAGACGAAGGAAAGTAGGACAGGCTTTCATCACTATAGCTAAAACACGTGTCAAACATATTACGAGCCATCATGCAAATATGGAACTTTCTGGTAATTAAAAGACACACTTCCCGGCGTTCATGAAGGAATAGGTGTAGGTGTTCGAGCTTTTATCTGTACTTCTGTATGTTTGGGTGTACGTGTCTCAGATAGATCGATGGCTTGGGGGTTGGTGATGAAAACAGCATGCTTGGTCTGTTTTTTTTTTTTTTTTCTTCTACTGCCAGCTGCATTATACCATGGATGGAGCCATAGCTTGACCAAAATAAACCTGCCAAAGACAGAGATGGAGGGAAAAATATGTTTTTTTTTTCTTTCTTTCCACTTGATATGGCCCCTGTCCAGACAGCCTTACAATCACACTGTTCATTTCTATTTTATTGACAGATGCAGCATGTAGGGTTGGAGAGAATACAGAGTGGTTTTCAAACCTCTGGGAAGGATGGAGTAGTGGACCTGCATGAAATATGGCGTGGGTGGCATTATTGTACTTGGACCAGGCACTGTGCTCTCAGAAATTATGTGAAAACATACATGCCATTATATAGAAGCATGTGCTGCACTTGTGTTTAGTAAAACTGTCAGTACACTGACTTTATACAAGCTCTTTCAATCTCAGGTTCTCTCTCGAACTTCTCAAGCCACACTGGTTTAGGCTAATGTGTATAACAGAATCAGAAACCTCACTATGAAAGCAGCTGCTCTCCCAGATTTTATGACTGGCTTATACCAAACTGTGTGCATACCACTATTAGAAATAAATAGACATTAACTTAATACAATTTCTATAAAAGGTCTGTAGTTGCAGTATATTAAAGTATATATATATAAAACTATGGTAACTTGGCAACAACAGTCATCGAGACAAAATAACAGATAATTTATGAAAGGTTCTGAAAGTTTCTTACACTGTACTATATGAACATGTGGTTTTACAGTAGAAACAAAACTGTATTGTGTATATTGTAACAATGGTATTTTATAAGTAGAAATGTGGTTATCATTCTAATTTAGTGTTTTATAATATTAAAATCACATTATGTTCAAAGGTTTGGTGTCAGTATTTATTTATGTATTTATTTATATTATTGTATCTATGAAGGACGCATTCAATTGATCAAAAGTGACAAGAAAAAAAATCTGTTCTTTTGAACTTTCTATTCATCAAAGAATGTTAAGCATCACAGCCTTTTTCAACATTGATAACAATAATACATGTTTCTTGCAGAAAATCAGCATATTAGAATGATTTCTGAAGGATCATGTGTGATCACAGCAATTATTAGCATTTTGAAATAATGATTTTTTTTCTTTAAAAAAGAAACAGCTATTTTAAATTGTAGTAATGTTTAAAAATATTTGAGAAAAAAACAATTTTTACTGTAATTTTTTATCAAATAAACTTGAAGTACTCTATATATATACTCTGGATATATACTATATACTGTATATATATATATATATATATATATATATACTATCTACTCTGTATATACTCTATACAGACTGCTGAAATTATTTGAAACCTTGCTGAAAAACCTCTTAAACTAGACGGTTTAGGGGTTTAGGGACACTTGTCTTTTGGTCAGACCGAGAAACCGACTAGACCAGCTTAAACCAGCTAAGACTAACTAATCTTAGGGTTTTTAGATGGGGAAGCAATGTATACTTAATGCATAAAGCATGAATGCTACAATACCTGGATCTTTACTGTACCAAGACATGTATTTTCCGAGTGTGTTCACCTCTGACAGGTGGGGATCATAAAATGGCGCCTCTGTGTCTCTCCCAGAAGCCAGTCTCATAGGCCACGAACACACATGCACACACTTTTAGCAGATGGGCTCCCGTTGTGTATTTGGTCAGTGCATGTCATCCATGAAATCCTCACATGAATAGGAGGAAGTGAACAGAGCCAAAGTTATCCTTAAGGAAGGGAAGGAGAGAGATGGTGACAGATGGAATGAAGTAGCTGACTTCTTTATTTTAAGGACTTTATTTCCTTCACTTTGGCAGGCTGTCATTTATATGCTCTCGCTTCTTTACAGAGCACATGTGAAAACATGCAATTGCATGAAGGTGCATGCACGCACACTCATGCACACATATGCATTGCTTTGTCTGGAAAGAAAAATAACCAAATGCGGTCTCAATCACTCAGCTCTCCGCAAACGCACAAACCTTTCTTTAAGCTTGGTGGAGAAAGCTGGTTCCCAAAATCCCAGTGAGTTTTCTGCTCCCAAGGTGAAAGAAACCCATAATGAAAGCTAGTCCAAAGATTCGAATGCTAGTTATACTCAACAAATCTCGGTGATACTGCTGCCAGTGTATGTGTAAAGAAAGTTTGCAGTCAAATAAAGGGTTTTGAAATAAGAATTATGTACACTCTCAGTGAAAAAAAAAAGAAAGGGTCCATATTAATACCTTAAATGTACAAAAGTATACTGTCCTAGTGACTGCTATTGCACCTATTTTTTCTGTGTTTGCAATGCTATTTTACTATTATTAATATACAATTATAGTTTTATTCATTTTTTTTTTATATTTTCATTTTTTTTTATATAGTTTTTTAATTGACTATTTGATTGACTACTTTGTATGTTCTGAACTCTCATTTACTGAAGAAAAAAAAAAACAGCACATGACCATTGATGTTTACATATCAGTGCGTATTTAGTATTTAGCTTAACTATTATAGGCAATCTAGAGATCTCATTTTGTGTTCCACAGTAGAAGGACATTCATATGAGCTTGGAACAACATGAGTAATGGTGAATATCAATTGCAGAATTTTCATTTTTGAGCAAACTGTTCCTTCAAGGGTCAGAGAAAGGGTGGAGATGGTTGTATAAACCTAAATTATGACTGGCTTTGCTGCAAGAGACCTTCACTAACATTATGAGTAGACTTGTGGGGAAAAAATGCTTCAACGTTTATCCAATATGACGTGGCATTCCTTTATTGAGGGTATTTAGGGAGTGGCCTGTCACTCAAAAAGCTCGGAATAATAGAGCCGCTGAAGACCATTGTCCAAGTGTTGTTATTGTGATCTTGCACTTGGAATAGGACCCAAAAGACCATTCTTACCATGGATGTCTAACAGGGTAACTATCCCAACTCCTACAAGCCAGTAAAATGCATTTTGTCAGCCAGCAGAAACCTTTGCAGTAAATTTGTAATTCTTTTCCCGGTTAAGTGACTGATTCCCGCCGAGCTGAGCAAGCTCTCTTCATGATATCTATCCAAACCTTGAAAGGAATCATATTTCAGTGAGCAGGATTCATGTGGTGACTAATGTTTGGTTGTCTACCAGCCCTCCCTTCGGCTGTTAGAGTGGCTGAGAAGGGGGAAGAGAACAAGAGCGAGCCAGCTTTCATTAATGTTTTTCCACTTAAGGCGAAAAGCTCAGCCAAACCTGAGAACACCTCCTAAAGCCACTTGCAGTGTTTGCTGCCACTGTGAGCGCTCAAGCTGACAAATGTGCCAATACAATTTCCTTCCGGCAGCCCCTCTGCTTAGAAAAAAAAAAATTGACAGGAACTTGGTACATTGGCCATTCAAGGTAACTTGTTTCAAATCCATTAATAGCTTCTTGTAGAGCGTACATGGGTGTTTTGACAAATTGTGACCTCTGGATAAGTTGAACAGCATTCTTTGCGGTTTGCCTCAGTTTTAATGGAGCTCGAGGCTATGAAAGAGCGAGATAATGAAACTAGGGCTGACGTTTAAAGCTGTCAGTTAACCAGGACAGGTGCACAGTCATGAACAACAATGTATCCCCAGGCAAAGCAGACTAGAGCAGGTTTGTTAACACAAGCAGACAGCTTGCTTGTTGTCAACTCATTCAGAGGGTTTGTAACAGTTCCTTACCTGTGCTGTTCATTACCTGGGATTTCAATAAACTGCTAACACTAAGTTTGTAAATTTAATGTCTGGAACATAAGAATGTGAAGTAGGAGTTTGCAGCGAAGTTACCTCATGTGGGCAGAGCTTATACCAGATATTGGTCCAAAGTATACAAAAATTTAATTCTATTCATTTCATAGTTAACATAACAAATATGCCTTGTTTGAGTATATATAGGCCTATATTCAGACCTATGGTCCAGGTCCTGCACATTTGTTGGTTTTCCAGCATCTCTTGCATATATGAACGCTTTTCAGCAGTAACTGTATGATTTTGAGATGCACCTTTTCACAATGATGACAACTGAGGGACTCATACGCAAATATTTCAAAAGGTACAAACATTTACTGATGCTCCAGAAGGAAACATAAGGCATTAAGAGCCAGGGGTGAAAACTGTTGAACAGGATGAAGTTGTGTAATATATATATTCCATTTAGTACTGCCCTTCAGAAGCAACATAAGACAAAACAAGTGCGATTTACCCTGATCTTCAAATTTTTTTGCCCCCTGGCTCTTAATGCATTGTGTTTCCTTAGTTTAATCATCTGTCTTGTCTGCCTGTCTGTCCCACAGCCAGATTGTATGCATATCTGTTTCCACACAGGACCTTCCCTCCAGCCATGAATAAATTATGCCTGACATGTTGCAGGAAGTTCCTTTGGCATTAGATACTTCCAAACACTCAAGTATACACTCAGCAGTACCACCGTACTGGCTCTTCCCAAGTTTTCCTAAGTGAGTGCGTCAGATCTTGGCAGAGTGGAACATATCATATGAGCTTTGTTATTATCAGCAATCTGCACACATTCACAAAAAGATGCCTAGCTATTGGTAAACCGATCACTTCTATTTGATATCTCTGCGAATTATCCGTGCTTAGTCAAAATTACACGTGACAGCACAGCAAAGTCAACAGGAAATGTCATGCGTTAGCTGGCACTTGTCAGAGATGTCTTCTCTAGCAGCGCCCAGGCCAAGAACATAACAAGACTTGATGACTTACAGACAGAAAACAAGATGTTATGCACTTCAACATCTCTGCTGAGCCTGAGTGAGGGCAAGATTGCTCTCATCTTCCGTTTAGCTGCTATAATAGCCTCAAATTCCACTCAAATGACTTAATTGTGGTGTAGATTTACAAATGCTGATTTTCAGGTAAATCAAGAAAGCATCATCGTCAGGCCTGGATAGCAGTTCTCACCCTGCAGGTTTCATCGGTTCCAACGGAAGGGTGTCTTGCCCTGTTTCTAGCTCTGTTACCAAGGAGGCCAAAGAGACACAGGTAGCTAAGGAAAATTGACACACAACCAGCCACCCACACTTAGACACATTAAAAAAGGGGAAAATGTTGCATAATTGTAGAGAATGTCAGCCAGCAAGCAAGCTCCACATCATCTAGTGTATATCCTGTTCTTTCAGAAGAGTTTTTCTCCTTACGCTCCCGAACAAATGGCAGGAACTGGGCCTGGAGACAGAGGGGAGAAATAGACGGGATGCATGGGCTTTAGGCTCTGCGAACAAGCTTTTAAAGCAACGTGTTGAGACAGATTACTCTTCCGAGCCCTCGGGGGAAAGCTTTTTCAGCAGATCATTTGCTCGTCTCTCCTTCTATGGAGTTTTATATGCAGGTATAGCTTGTAAGTCATTGGAGTCTGAGGAATAAGAGCTACTGAAATTTGCTTTTACATGATTCACCAACAGGTATCAGCTGTTCTTGATACTACTAAACAGGTGGATCAAAAACCATGAAGCATTGAGTATTTTGATTTAGGGACAGAGAAAGAATGCTGGCAATTAAAACCATACAGTGTTTAAATGCAAAAAAAACTAACATAATTTTTAATACATAATCATCCCTGTTATTGCATCATTTTACCCAGTTTAAAAATGGGACCATAATGTTGTGACCCAAAAAGTATAATTTGGGCCCATCTGTGAGATGACAAATGATCTCATTTTGGTTTTGCACATGAGAGCATTTGTTAAGCTCAACATTTCAACCCTGTTATTATAAAAAATAAATCAGTCAAACAAATATTTTCTTTAATTTATAGGACATATAAGGTTATCAGTAACTACAAATAAACATTTGGTATGAAACCAGCAGGCCATATGATATAATTTTGGTTTTACATGTAGTGCTGAGTGCATTTGCCAAGCTCAACATTTCAACCCTGGTATCATAGAAAAAAAAAACTGGTCAAACAAATATATATATATATTTTTATTTTAATTATTTAATTATTTATAAAGTTATCAGTAACAACAAATAAACATTTGGTTTAAAACCAGCAAGCCATAACTACATGAGAGCTTAATTTAGGGTAAATGTGCAACCCTGTTACTCAATTTTTGCATTGTTTTTAAAATACATTTTATAAAATGTATAATTAAAATTCATAATTTGGACCCAGAAGACAAATGATCTCATTTCATTTTTACACAAACAGTAATGAGTGCATTTCTCAAGCTGAATAGTTTCAAGCCTGTTATTATAGGAAAAACTGAATAAATAAATAAATCAACAGGAGAAAACAGGTTTTAAACTGTATTTAGATATGTCCTACATTAAAGTAACAGGGTTGAAAATATTTGCAAACATTATATGAAATAAGTAGAAATAAAAAAGCTTGTACTAAAAAGTATCATTTGGGCCCATCTAAGACGACAAATGATCTGTAATTTTTCAACTTGTTCAATGCATTCCTCAAGTTCTATCTTTCAACCCTGTTATTATCAGAGAGAAAAAAATGACAACAATATTTTCTTTTATTCATTGGAAATATAAGGTTATCAGTAATTACAAATCAACAATTTCATACCAGATCAGCTAGCCACAACTGGGTGACAGTTTCATAAAAAAAAAAAAAAAAAAAAAA
>NW_015552532.1:310452-328475 GCF_001515605.1 Sinocyclocheilus anshuiensis
GGGGGACATTTTTAAAAAAAAAAAAAAAAAAAAAAAATGTTATTAATATTTATGGTTAATTAAAATGTATTCCTAGAAAACAATAATGTCACACTAATTAGCTCTGAACTGCTTTTAGACAAATCCTGAATTTAAGGATTATAAAACAAGTTAAAACAGTTCATTTTTAATTAGTTTGACCTCCCGTGGAGACAAACAACCATTTCTGAAGGTGAAGAACCTCTTTTCAACGACCCATTTCCAAAAAAAGAAAACACAAAGTTTCAAGCACCATTTTGTATCCTTTTGTGGAAAGCAGCCCTTTTTTTTGTCCTCATCTTTCTTAGAAAGGTGTTTGGGTTGAGAGTGCGAGTGAATGAAGCTTGTGTCTTTCTCCAGATATGGCCTCATCCACAGTTTCAGTCACAGAATAAATATTCTGTCAGTCAGGAATTAGCTGGAGGCTTTAGAAAAAACCTGAGAATTCTACTCAGTCAGCTCTGTGAATCAACACGAAAAACAGAACAAGTAGCATTTCAGGGGCCTGACCCCCTATTTAAGGCTCAAAACCCCCCAAAACACGTGGCAACACAAAAGCTCAAGTGCATTTACCATTGGAGACGTGGCCTGGTGGGTAGCGCACTTGTTCGGACACGTTGTCCTGTGGTGCTTGTACAACCCAAGTTTGAGTCTGACTCGGGTCATTTCCCGACCCCCTCCCTTCCCTCTTCCATTTCCTGGTACCTCCATGGTTGTCCTGTCTATAACTGGGGTCAAAAAACCCAGATTGTTCATTTTATATGAGGAATGTTTCAACAGTTTTTCCAAACAATCTTTCAGTAGCTACTAAATGCAACAGTTGCAAGTTAGTCAGAGTGCATATTTTCACTTGCCACCAAATAAACGCAAATGTCCTTGGCTAAGTACACAATGTGAAGTTATAAATGTACAGTATGTGCATGGAAGCATGTGGAAATGAATCCATCTTTAAAGAAATTGTGAGATGATTAGCTGTAACAGCCTTGAAAGTGAGGGGTGTGACACCACTGAGGTTTTCATTGGCGACTTGGCCATGCTAATGTTTGCTGACTGGATTTGCTGCCAAAAAGCCCAGAAACTCCTCCACCTCATTGCCTGGCTGTGTGGTCTCTCCACTATACCCTGTTTCTGGGTTTTCCTATGACTGAAAGCAGCATATTACTTTCTCGCCAGGCCTTTAAATGAAACTAAGATTTTTAAGATGGTCATGGTGGTGTGATTTTGGTCCGTCCCAGCATATGTTAGGTTTTATATTTCAGAATCACTCTGCTATCATCTCAAACCTCAGTATGATTCCGATTCCCATTCCAAGCTCGAATTAAACTGCATTAATATATATATTTTTTGCCTTATAGTGCGTCTGGCTTGCTAACTGGAAGGTCAAATAAAATAAAAAGTAATTGCACATTCTGAAAATGAGAGCTATAATGTTGTAGTAGAACAACTCTTTATGTTGTTGTTTTTCTTGGCGATAAAGTTAACGGTTTGATTTAAGTTTTAATAGTAATAAATTGTGGCGATGGTAAGTAGCAGTGTGCATGGCTCAGACCCACGTTCCCAAAGCATCTTAGTGGAGAAGCTAAAATAAGTCATGGTTTGTTAAGGCCGAGGAGGTTGCCATTATGTGGTTTGATAGATCCTGTTAGCGCTAAATTTAAGCACAAATGAAGTACCTCATCAGAATCTGTGGCTTTAAGACAACAGCACACTCCAAACATGTCCAGATGACACTTTTCATTTGTTATTTACAATCTGGCTCAGGATCTAGATCTAGAGAGGAGGCAAACAGCACATAGGATTTTATATACTAGGTGCAAAGAAACAAAATAGCAATGCTAATATTAACTTTGCAAGTATTTTATTGTCATCAAAGCAGACTCCAAATTGCAGAGTATAAACAATACTATGAAATACTTGCAATAGTTTTTCAAGATTATCAAAAAATATGACAATTTGCTTTCTTTACATCTGAAAAATTGGGGTTTATCCTCATGTGACATAGGAACTTACATGTTATTAGCTTAAAACTGTTAGCTTACTTGTTATTGCTATCTAAAACTGAAACTTAAAAAATTAAAACTTGTTTTTGTTAACTGAAATAAAGCTGAAATATATATATATAAACTGAAGTATGGTCAGGCTGGGAGACCAGTATAAACCAGATAAGACCAGCAAACTTTCACAGGTTTAGGCAGGTTTTCTCAACCGATTTCATGCACTTGTATCTCTGTGAGATCAGAGTTCTAGATTTTCCGCACAAGTTTCCAATTTGGAAGTCCAGCTCTAGTGGCACTCTATTGTACTTTTTCAATCAGGAACTTGGAAATTTTGACTTTCAGTGTAGCCGGCAAAACCACAATTTACTACTAATTTAGTAGCTTGAGACAGGAGAGAAGGGGACATTCTTATTCTAGAGAGTAATTTATTGAAAAAAAAAAAGTATATTTATTTTCAATATTTTATTTCATTTTCCTGGAATAGAAAGACCGTCAATTTTTATCTTCAAATTATATTTTTATTACTTGCACTAGATGACCTCAAAGCTAGCAAATGCTGAGTAAATTCTCCCGTTTAAACAACTATGGTGAAAGCTCTGAGGTGAAGTTATTCCTGCTCAACAGCTGGAAACAGAAGGGAAAATATGTTGTTTGAATTGACTGTTGTTTTTGAACAATTGCCACTAATTTGGTTTGAGCCCCATTGTGGTGAGCTTAAAAGAACATTAAGTAGGCTTTTCATGGATGGGCCGACGTGAGTGTGTGCGGTGTGTGTGTGTGAGTGAGGAGGTTTCGGGACACAGAGGTTACAACCACAGCAGCACCTTAATGGCTGCTTGTGAGAGGTGCATTATTCAGTATCAAATGAGATGCTCTCTTGTTGCTGTTAGGGAAAGACTGAGCTGCACCTGCCTGTCAGAGTGTGCTCCTCATGTAGAGGTCACTTTAAAGAAGTCTTCATTGTGTCAAGTGGAAAAATCTTGCTCTTCAAGTTGTTCAAGACAAGTTTTTGAAGAGTTTAAATTGTGTGATTTTTTTTATTCGCTATGTATTTTGATATAAAACCACTATGTGTGTCTTTAGCTTTCTGTATCCTTTCTTTATCCATTTCCTCTGTTTGCTAATTTTGTCTCAGATGCTGTTTTTTTATTTTTGTTATTTAGGAGAAATTAAAATGGCAACAAATATGACACACATGGAATTTAGTATGAAGTGGATATCTATATAGTAGCTATGAATGAATGTGTATAGTATAGCTCAGATCATGTGATCTTGGGAGATGTTAATGAGAAATGTTTTGAGTTCATACTGAATCTCTTTGATTGCAGACTGTATCAACAAATATGAGCACAATTTGAAATAGTTAAAACTAGGAGGAAGCAGACGTGTGATTACTGGGGTCTTTTTCTTCGGAGAAAAAGCTGAGAAACAGGAGGTTTCAGTAAACGTCCCAATTTACTGGTTTCTTTTGTATTGCTGCCTAGGAGAAACAATTGAGACTTAAGAGACAGCTTGAATTCTCTTTCTTATTGGTGTGTGTATTGTTGTTTTGTCCAGTTTCACTAAGCTGATGACTAACTGAATTTCAGCACACTAATCAATAGACCCCTTTCACCTGCACACACACACACACACACACACACACACACACACACACACACACACATCCATCTGAGAGACAGAGATAGAGACCCCTAAGGTATTAGGCAGGTAATGCATTATTGAAGAGTGCATCTTGCCAAGCAGACTGTCCTAAAATAGTGTACTACACTGCAGTCTAGCACACAAAAACACTGACCACAGCTACATTTTCCTGCTTCTCAGCTACTTTGTAAACCAAGGCAAAACCTCCAGCTCTCTCTGTCAGAACGCACAGATGCTCCGCTGTTGCTCTATTCATCCAGAAAGTCAATAACAATGCAACACTGTGTTTATTTTAAAAACCATTAATAATGCATGGAATTATGGGGTTGTGTCAGAATTGTTTATGGTGAACGTTAAGTCAAAAATCAATATGAGCTCGATCATAAACATAAAAGATAAATATATCAATGTTTTATTCAGCAAGGACAAGACCATGAGGAATTAAAATTGTGTGTAAGACATTATTTTTGAGAAGCAAAATACTGTAAAATATTTTCAAGGTGTGATATTTATTTTCTAAGAGACCGAGTTAACAATTATACGTTTTTCGGATGATGAAAACTTACATTTCATAGATTGAAAGTAAAAGAGTGATCTACTCTTTTGACTTGGTCTAGTGAACAACAGAGCCGACGTTTTGTTATTGTTACCAAAATGATCATGCAAACTAAAAATATAACAGTAAAAACTAATTCAATTCCCATATCAACCTTGACCAGCTGAACAACACAAGGATAGACATGAAACTGCTTTTAACTCATTCAAATACATTTTCAAATTAATTCTGCTTTTCTAATTAATAAATAATATAAATTTGCCTAATTTACTCTTTAACTGACCAAAGCATTTTAAGGGAGTGCTTTAAAAATATATTTTAACATTAGATATTAAAATATGATGTATTGTTTTATACAAAATTGTTCTATAGTCTATAGCAGTATTCAATGCAGTTATATCAGAAGTAATTAATTAAATTAAAGAAACAAAAGAGAAATCTCTTACTTGACTTTTTTAAGGTAATTAATTACTTAGTAATGCATTACACTCAACACTGTTAATGTTCTAGTATTGCGCCTGCAAAATTGTGAAGATGCATTATTTAGATGCTATTTTAAATAATTTGCTGTTCTGGTAAATAGTTAACGTAGATAAAAGAATAAGTAATAGCTAATGGTTTGTAAAAATGCAGCCACCTCTAAACATAACTATGCATCTCCAAGAATAAATAATTGATGTGAACAGTTATAATGCAAGACTTCATTAAATAATCAGGAAGGTTATCTGATGTGCTAAATCTTTTACTTGTAGTTCATTAATTCAGTTTCGCACTAAATGATGCAGAGGCTGAAAAAAAAAAATCAACAATGTCAGGAAATTTAAAATGGCTCCACCTTAAAAAAAAAAAAAAAAGATTATTATTGGTATTGTGGGAATGTGTGACAAAACATTACTGAATAAAGTTATAAAAGGAAGTCAAGCGTCCCAACAGGACTCAGCAAACACATTATACAGATAAATTATTTATTCCATCAATAACACGCATGCACATTCATGTTTTTTCTGTTACAATTAAAGGGATCATATGATGCGTTTTCATGTTTTCCTTTTACTTTAGTGTGTTTTGTAGCTGTTTGTGCATGTATAAGATCTGCAAAGTTACAAAGCTCAAACTCTCCCACAAAAGGAATTTTTCTATCTAAAAGAGAAGGCTGATCCAGACCGGGCAAAAACACCTCTATTGAATTCTCCCTCACATATCTACGTCATTATGTGGAAATATTTGCATAATACCACCCAAATGGATACGCAAAGAAAGAAGGTGTGGTTTCCCAGTTTTTTGCTGCCATGTCGTGGAGACGCTTTGTGTGTCTATGCGAAAGCAAAAGCACTTTTTTTGGGCTTCCGAAAGTGGACGCAATTAGGAGTCAGTGGTTAACATGTATTTACAACATTGTCCCAGAACAGTACAGCCCAAATGTTCGAGTGTGTGCAGCACATTTTACAGAGGAAAGTTTCCTGAACCTGGGAGAGTACAAGGCCGAAAGGCTGTTTCTAAAAAATGGGGCAATTCCAACTTTGCTTGGACAATATGGCGCTTCTGAATCAGAGCCCGTAAGTATGTTTTATAATTTGCTATTGACTGTTCAAATGCGGAGTTTGGTGAAGTGTAGAGTAATGCGAATTGTTTGTCGTTCTTACGATCACAAGTACAGGCAGAGATGGATTTATGTTTACAAATGTAGTATGCTCTGTTCTCTGCTTAGAACTGGCGGCGAAAAGACGACAAACATGATTCACTACGTGTTCTGCTTCACACTGGACGCTCAAGTAGAGCTGAAGCAGGATGCGCCCGTTGTGATAGAGTAAAACTGATGACAATATTAACTGTTCTTATAATTGCTTTGGAAGCTAAAGCTCACGATTATGGTAAGGGGTGTTACATTTCCGACACATGCTTGAGATGTTCGGCCAATCACAACACACTGGGTCAGCTGGCCAATCAGAGCACACTGCGCTTTTCGAAAGAGGGGCTTTGTAGAACTCCATGCATTTTAGAAAGACTGTGCATAGAGGATCTGCAATAATGAACAGTACGTGAAAAATAATGCATTTTTTTGAACATTAAAGCATGCTAACATATGTGACCCTGTACCACAAAACCAGTCATAAGGGTCAATTTTTCGAAATTGAGATTTATACATCATCTGAAAGCTGAATAAATAAGCTTTGTTATGATAAGACAATATTTGGCCGAGATACAACTATTTGAAAATCTGGAATCTGAGGGTGCCAAAAAATCTAAATATTGAGAAAATCGCCTTTAAAGTTATCCAAATTAAGTTCTTAGCAATGCATATTACTAATCAAAAATTAAGTTTGAATATATTTACAGTAGGAAATTTACTAAATATCTTCATGGAACATGAACTTTACTTAATATTCTAATGATTTTTGTCATAAAAGAAAAATCGATAATTTTGACCATACAATGTATTTTTGGCTATTGCTACAAATATACCCCAGCGACTTAAGACTGGTTTTGTGGTCCAGGGTCACATATTCTATTTCACCCAATACACAAAATAATGAGCTTTGAAAATAGCATCATACGACCCCTTTAATAATCTCATCTCTCTTCACGGCTATCAAACAGACTTCAGCAACTGATTTGAATTCAGCGCTTTGTCTCTGTATGTCACATCACGTCAAGACTGGCTCTCACATACGTTTGAGAGCGTCGCATTGTTGTCACAGTGAATATTTATAGCAGGGTTTTGAAAAAAGACAAGAAAAAGCCTGGATGAACATCTACATAATACAAACATGTACAAATGTCAGTGTGATTTGTTAGCTTAGCGTGAGAGCAACCGGTTCTGACAGCATGGCAATCTACATCTCAATTTCTCTTAATTGGCCGACCCGAGTTTGATGCGACTTTTGACAGCCGTTGGCGGCGAGGCTAGTATGCTCTGTTCTCTGCTTAGAACTGGCGGCAAAAAGACGACAAACATGATTCACTACGTGTTCTGCTTCACACTGGACTCTCAAGTAGAGCTGAAGCAGGACGCACCCGTTTTGATATAGTAAAACTGACGACATTATTAACTGTTCTTATAATTGCTTTGGAAGCTAAAGCTCACGATTATGGTAAGGGGTGTTACATTTCCGACACATGCTTGAGATGTTCGGCCAATCACAACACACTGGGTCAGCTGGCCAATCAGAGCACACTGCGCTTTTCGAAAGAGGGGCTTTGTAGAACTCCATGCATTTTAGAAAGACTGTGCATAGAGGATCTGCAATAATGAACAGTACGTGAAAAATAATGCATTTTTTTGAACATTAAAGCATGCTAACATATGTGACCCTGTACCACAAAACCAGTCATAAGGGTCAATTTTTTAAAATTGAGATTTATACATCATCTGAAAGCTGAATAAATAAGCTTTGTTATGATAAGACAATATTTGGCCGAGATACAACTATTTGAAAATCTGGAATCTGAGGGTGCCAAAAAATCTAAATATTGAGAAAATCGCCTTTAAAGTTATCCAAATTAAGTTCTTAGCAATGCATATTACTAATCAAAAATTAAGTTTGAATATATTTACAGTAGGAAATTTACTAAATATCTTCATGGAACATGAACTTTACTTAATATTCTAATGATTTTTGTCATAAAAGAAAAATCGATAATTTTGACCATACAATGTATTTTTGGCTATTGCTACAAATATACCCCAGCGACTTAAGACTGGTTTTGTGGTCCAGGGTCACATATTCTATTTCACCCAATACACAAAATAATGAGCTTTGAAAATAGCATCATACGACCCCTTTAATAATCTCATCTCTCTTCACGGCTATCAAACAGACTTCAGCAACTGATTTGAATTCAGCGCTTTGTCTCTGTATGTCACATCACGTCAAGACTGGCTCTCACATACGTTTGAGAGCGTCGCATTGTTGTCACAGTGAATATTTATAGCAGGGTTTTGAAAAAAGACAAGAAAAAGCCTGGATGAACATCTACATAATACAAACATGTACAAATGTCAGTGTGATTTGTTAGCTTAGCGTGAGAGCAACCGGTTCTGACAGCATGGCAATCTACATCTCAATTTCTCTTAATTGGCCGACCCGAGTTTGATGCGACTTTTGACAGCCGTTGGCGGCGAGGCCCTAGATCTGCAGTATGACATTCTGCCGGTGTTACTTCTTGTTGATTTTTAAGGATCCTAATCCATAATAAGAGGATTGGGAGTCAGATTTTTTGAGGTGCGTGGGGTGGCATCAACCGAAGATATTTGTGTTTCTCTTGCAATTTTTGGTGCCTAAAAAGTGGCACCCTGGAAAAAGAGATTGAAAAAATCAAAACACACACGTCAAGACTTTTTGGTTTAATTAGGATAGAGGCATGTTATTTGCTGTGGGTCATGCGCCGACTGTATTTAAATGCAGCCTCCTCCTGTAATTACACTGCCAAAGGGCTTATTCTTTCAGCTCGCCTTACATGCCTTTATGAAAACAGCTTATATAGACAGTAAGTCGGCCTTAATTGTATTCCCAGGCTTATATGGTGGCAATCAAAAGCAATGAAATATGATAAGAACATTTCTATTTGCAGGCTTCTTTGTAAATGCTTTTTTTTTCAAAAGGTTAGAGGTCTGAGATCTATGAATAGGAACTTTGATAGCCAGGAAACAGAACTAACCTGCAATGGTCTGAATAAACTTCCTTATAATAATAAATCTGTTGACAGAACATCAGTTAAATATGTTCCATGTATAAAATGTTATTGAGTTATTGTGTGAACTGTAAAATGTGCCATCACAATGCACCATTGCTGAGTGGTTGCTAGGTTGTTCTGGTTGGTTGCTAGGTGGTTTCTTACTAGTTCAAAGGTGAAAGTTTATGAAATTGTTCACATTTTTTTTTAATCTAGTTTAAAACACGACAATATGTTTTTGCTTTCATGTTGGTTTCGTATGTTTCTGAAAAAAAAAAAAAACATACGGGGGGGGGGGTTAAAAGTAAAGTAAAAATAAAAAAAAACATACGGGGGGGGGGATTAAAAGTAAAGTAAAAATAAAATAAAATAATAATAAAGGCAATTGCAACATTTGATCTCAGATTTTCACACAGTTTACATCTCAGAATTCTGCATTTTCTGAATTGTGAGATAAAAACTTTGAATTGTGAGATAAAATGTCACAAGTACCTTTCGTACTTTTTATTCTAGCAGAAACAAACAAACAAAAAAAAAAAGTCAGTATTGCGAGATGTAAACTCATAACTGTGAGGAAAACAAATCTGAATTCTGAGTTCATATCTCGCAAATCCGATTTTTTTTAATGTATTATTATTATTATTATTATTTTACCTTTTTTCATTCTGTGGTGGAAACAGGCTTCTATACATTTTGGTGTTTGTATCTTAATCATGTATTGATTAAACAAATATTGTAATTTATTTTCAAGATTTTTTATTTTCTTTTAATTAATATGTCATTTCCTTTTTATGTTTATTTTCTTCATGGTTGTGCAAAAAAAAGTCAAACTACTTAAAGTATTCGTTTAAAAATATTTTGAATTAAGATCTTTGAAGGTTTTCAGTTTCACGACAGTTGAAAAAAAATTATATAATATATAAATTATAATATTTTTATTAATATATATTTTTAGTTAAAAAAGCTACATGTGTACCTACATTTATTACTTATTACAGTAACTCTCTAAAATGCATTTCCATTTAATTTTCTCTTTTTTATTTCTGTTATTTGTATTATATTACTATATAAATATATATATATGTTCCTGTGGCTCAGTGGTAGAGCATTGCGTTAGCAGCGCAAAAGGTCGTGGGTTAAATTCCCAGGGAACACACATACTGGTAAAACAATGTATAGCCTGAATGCACTGTAAGTTTATTATTTTGAATAACTTTTATTATTTTTTTACGTTTAAATTCAATTATTATTAATTCAATTATTATTCATTATTATAAAACTGGTTAACAGTTCTGCCACAGTTTCCAGGATTATGGGATGTAGCACTGGAGAAATAATAACAAAAACAATGACTTCGACAAAAGCAACAATGGCAGTGTTATTCAAACACAGCTATGAATTTTTCATAGTGAACAAAGAGAGAGAAAACATACAAAAACAACTGTCTGGCCTTTTGTCACATTGACAAGACGGTAAAATTAATTCTCTGTTCTTGCTCATATCTGTGGTTTGGCCAGGGTCCAGGATTCTCCCAGTGGTCCCACGCAGACAGTCCACCGCACCCTGCTGGGCAGTATCCAGGGAGACGGTGAGTCTTGGCGACGGCCCTGCCGGCCGAGTGTGCAGGACAGGAAATGGTTGGAACAGGAGTGTGTTCATTCCAGCTCCACATCCTCCCTTACAGCAGACGACTACACAATACACACAATAGACGCAGACGCGTATGACCACACACCCAACTACAGCTATTACTCACGCCAGACGCACTGACTCCAATGAGACACAACCATCTACTGAATCTCAACTGCCACAGTTCAGTCCAATTAGACAGAGGATAAATCTTACATGTATACAAATAACGTATATATGAGCCTATCATGTGGCTTTAGACGACTCAAAATATAACTTTCATGGTACTTTTAGTAATGATAGCCACTACAGTCTCCATCTCCTAGTCAAAAAATCTTGTCAACATTCACAACTGACATTTTTTTTTTTGACATTGTAAAGATTATTGGAGTATATTTCACAAGAAAATACTGTTTCGGTTTTTCTACTTTACAATTTCACATTTAACACAATGTGTTACTTGCTGTTTCTTTGTAATTGTTTGAGAAATTTATTATACATTTCTTAGTGAAAATTGTTTGTTTATTGATTGATTGGTTGGTTTATTTATGTATTCAGTGCAGGATATATGTACAGGATAATCAGTGCAAAATAAAATGCTGAGTAGAACTTTTTATCCATTAGAAATTAACTGATTGTAAAAAGTGATTTATTTATTTACAAAGTGATTTTATTTATTTATTTATTTATTTGTCTATTTAAGTATGTTTTAAGTAGTTGTAATTTTTTATAAAGAAATAAAGGAACCAAATTATATTAATGTTTGTTATAATAATGAATTTGAAACTGCCGTATTCTTCCTTCGATGTAGACTGTATACGATTTAGAGGCGATATAAGATTTATTTAAGATTTAGAGCCATTATCATCTTATTTTCTGTCGACTGTGCAAGTGAATCAACAATCAGCTTTTGAGTGCATGTTTAAGTGACATTAACAGGTCTTTATAAATGTATTTGACAAAAAAAAAATAATAATAATAAATCAGTATATGCCTGATTACAGATGTGGTGCATGTCACATCTCACAGAATAAACTAAATCCAAAGTATGCAAGTATGGACTTAAAATAAACAACAAAGTGAGTTTGTTGCAATAAATGTAAATGCCAAACATATAGCACAACAGCTTTGACTGCTTTTAAATGCTCAATGTTTCTTTTTCTGTGTTGTGTTGATGTTAATAGATCTCTTCCCCTCCTGACTGTATCTGAATCTCAAAATGTGCTCTCATGCAAACTCACGCACATAGAAATGCAAATGTTTATTCTTAAAGTCAACAAAATCATATAGAGGAAGGGCTTGTGTGTCAAGCGGAATAGGAACTAGAATTATAGTTAAATTCCTTACAATTACCATTGCTAGTTTTGTGTGACATGAGGGTGAGAAACTAATGTCATAATTTTAACTTGGGTGAATGACTCCTTTAAAGGTCCTCAGGCATATCAACAATTACAAGTGCTTTATCATCATTTTTCAGACCTCTGAGTCATCAGATGTAAGATCAGCATTTCTATCTTGCCTCTATCCTGGTGGTCTGGACGGTTTACACCGAGCGGCTCCAGTCAGTCAGTCTCCCTGAGAATGACTGTAATCCACCCTAAACACAAATAAACCTGGATTACTACCAAAAGCAGGCTTCTGCACCATCTTTTGCACCTAAAACCAGTATTGCCATGTGATTTGCACTGCTCGGCTTTGACTCCCCCTGGGTTGCGCACAATGCAGGTTAGATTTAATTTGTTTACGCACCATTTCCATTCAAAGGGCCCAGAGAGAGGAGGTGTGAGGAGGGTCGGCCGGCATTGAGGATCAGCCTCCAGACGCCATGACTGAGATAGAGTTTCTGAACAAATGCCGCTGCAGGAGACGAGACATAATAGAAGAAGTCTGGCGCAAAAGGCCACAAAAGGATGATTAAAGGGATAAGATGTGATCTGTAGTGAAGTTCAACAGTCTGTCCTATAGCTAGGCACTAAACCGTTTTCTGTCATCACGAAAAGTCATGGTGAAGAAAGTCACAACTATCAGAACGGTTACAAAAGCTGTCACTTGGGCAGTACCTTTTCAAACGGTTCTAAGTAATATGTACCTTTGAGGTACTAATATAAACCCTTAATATAATAAGGTACAATAAGGCATAAATAAGGTACAAAGGTGTTTGGATACTGCACCAATTATGCTGCCTTCACCTGCTAGCAGAATTATTATAAATAGTTGGAAAGTTGGCATGAACGGCCTCTCAAGTTGTGTTTACAATTTTGAAACTTTTATATGCGATTATATGACACCATTTTCAACTAAAATTTAATTTCCATTCAGTTACACAACAACAGCCTGAAAATGCAAACATTTGAAAATGGGTTTTTAAAGTTGAGCATATAGGCATGCATAAGTTTATTTACAAGTGACACTGCCAACTACTGTTTTTTGTGGATCCGTGTGACTATTGGATAGTTTTGACAATACTGTTGTCTGTACACAAACCTTTTCAAAAACGTGAAGAAAACTTTTTCAATTTTGTAGTACATTGCTTTCATAAGAGATATTTTTTATACCAGGGTTTTCGATTTGGTTGGGCCATAATTTTTAAACATGGTGGTGTGGAGAAACAGCTTTAGTACTGTAAAGCAACTTATAACATCCAAGTGAAAGATATAACACCAACATGTCAGAAAAAACAAACAAATAGAATCACTGAGTTGTATATATATATATATACTCTATATGATATGTTGTTATTTCTTAATAAATAAATAAATAATATTTTTTTGTAATATAGTAATGATAATTAGAGGTAATTATTATATATTTGTTTCCCATTAATAAGAATAACATTTTGGTGGGACATATACTTAATTTATTTTTGTAAAAACAAAAAAAAACCTTAAAGGGGTCATATGATGCTGCTAAAAATAACATTATTTTGTGTATTTGGTGTAATGAAATGTGTTTATGCGGTTTAAGGTTCAAAAAACATTATTTTCCACATACTGTACATTATTGTTTCTCCTCTATGCCCCGCCTTTCTGAAACACGTTGATTTTTATTTAGCTCATCGTTCTGAAAAAGCGAGGTGTGCTCTGATTGGCCAGCTATCCAGTGCATTGTGATTGGCTGAATTCCTCAATTGAAATCGCATCATATGACCCCTTTAATGTCGTTTTTCCCCCCTTTGGATTTTGAGGTGAAATAAACCTGGACATGTTATTAAAAGGTTTTGTGTGATTATGTCATTAAATTGCATATATTTGGACAGAGCCATTAGTCATGCATGCTCTTTGCTTTGTTCATTTCTGTTAGCATCAGAACTCAAATGATACTGCAGTAGTAGGTTGTGAGAGAGAGAGTGAGCAAGGGAAGTGAGCAAGGGAACATGTGGATAGAGTACAAAACGTTTAGCTGTGTACATTTTTTGCTCAGGCGGCACAGGAGATGCCTCAGATGTCTGGGGCTGGGGGCTTCACGCTGTGCAGGAGGCCTTCAGAACTTGTCATCACATCAGGAGGTGTCTGTAGGAGGGCAGTCATACCCTACACACACACACACACACGTTCACTACTGCTGCCTTCACTGGCAGATCACAGCTGAGGTAAGTTAACACGCGCATACACACATGCACAAAACCCTAGAAATGAAAAATCACAAATGAGATCCGTTTAAAATCAACTGTGTCTTACACAGCAATGAGCTATAATGGAGTTTATTTATTTATTTATTTATTTTTGCTTTTGCTGGAGTCTCTTGCTTCTCATGTTTCTCCTACTAAACAGACCCCAATAATCTCACGTGTATCCTCTGGAGATCTCAAATATGTCTCAAACTGTACTCAGACTGCCAAGGTATGAAAACAGCATGAATTCAAACATTATATTCACACAATACCGAATCTGAGGACACAGTCTCTCTTCCAGTGGCTGTAACCGAACTCTCTCATATGGCCACCAAACAGAGAAGCACAAGGCCTTCACCTGCTGTGGAGTGAGGGCACTAGATTGATTAGACTGGAAGATGAGTCCCAGATAGATGACCTCAGAGGAAGTGACCCGTAATTAAGCTGTTTGTCACTCATTAGCTCTGCTCTAACTAGAGCAAATTCCTACTTGTCCCTGAGTGAACCCTAAACAAAGCGTCTCCAGCTGCAGGACCACTTTTAGCGTGGAGTACTTCAGAAAATCATATCCATAAGTATTATTCGAAGAGCTTATGTCCATTCATTAGAGGAGAACTTTATCAGGTCAGTTAGATACTTACATAGTTGTACCTAAATTTGTTGTTACAAGTCCTCCAAAGGAACACCTTTTATCTGTATAATGATGTGTCAACAAGTGTCTCATTTATATGCATTTTATCTGTCTCCATGTATTTTTATTTGTAATATTGTATAAACCAAATGTTTATTAATATGTTTTTTTCTTCTATGAACATACATAGTACAGAAGAATGACTTACTCACTCACTGCTCCTTCATAGTTCTTAGTGACATAATTATGCTTCATATTTATATATTTTGAAAGCATCAACTTTGTCTCAGATGTTTCATCTAAAATTCTTCAGTTAGTGTTTTTTTTTTTTTTATCCAAAGTGACCTACAGGAAATACATAACATTAGAAATACAATATCCAAAAATGAGACATAAAATGAGAAAGAAAATATCTAAAAATTAGACATGAAATGAGACAAAATGAGAAATAAAATATCTAAAAATAAGACATACAATTAGATAATATCGGTAATGATATACATACAAATGAGACATAAAATATCTATAAAGGATACATAAAATGAGACAAAATGAAAAATTAATTAATAAAAATAAGACACAAACTCTCTAAAAATGAGACACAAAATGAAAAATTAGAAAAAGTTTCTAAGAGAGAATGACAAATAAAATACATTGAAATTACACAACAATAAAAATAAAATATATTCAATTGAGACATGACATAATGTGAAATGAGAAATAAAATATTTGAAAATGAGACATAAAATTAGACAAAACTTAGAACAAAATTTAAATTGAATACATAAAAAATTAGACAAAAAATGAGAAACGAGAAATAAAACATAGAAAGTACATAAAATTAAACATATCTAACAATGAGACATAAATTGAGACAAAATAAGAAATGAAACACATAAAATGAGACATTCAACCTCTAAAAATGAGACATAAAAGGACAAACACATACAAACGACAAAATTAGAAATAAAACATTAAAAAAGAGAAATAAAATACATATAAATGAGACAGTTGTTGACATACATTAATAGTTTAGACCTACAAAATTAATGTGGATGCATAGCTCAGATTAGTTTTTTGACAACCAAAAGATTTTTTTGTAAAAGTCTTATTTTCCTCTCTGTTTAATCTCATCTAACCAGCCCCAAACAAGTGTTTAAAGATAATCGGGTTATTCCTTAATCAGCCAGTGGTTATTATAGGTCTCATAAGTTATACATGACTGGTACAGTATATGTGTTTGCGTGTGTGTTGAATATGGTGTGTTGTTGTTGTTGTTGTTGTTGTGTGTGTGTGTGTGTGTGTGTGTGTGTGTGTGTGTATGTGTGAAGCCCCCCAGAGGTCAGAGGGAGGGACGGGCGCAGGCTGATTGATAGCTGCATGGCCTAGTGTGGAAGGTCACAAGGGTGACACAGGCTTGACTGGGAAAATGTATACTGCCACAGTCTCGAGGTTAGGGTTTAAACATCGTTGTGCACTCTGGGTAATTTCCATAGCGTTGTGAGAAAGGAAAGGCCTCATCTGTTTGAGTGTGTGTATGTCTCCACAAAACCTGCTGTAGGGTCTTGTGAAAAAAGCACCGGGCTGGAAATAGAAACATAATTTGTTTTGCTATTTGCTTTTATGGTGTTTGATTTGACATACTAATTGCCACATGGTGGAACAAAATATCAGGAGGCTCCAGGACTGAACGTGCTATCGAACCAAAACAAGCTATGCTTAGAAACTCAGGCAAACATCTTGAACGAAACAAGACGAAAACTAAACAAGCAGAAAGAAAATACTCTAAAATTCAAGATGATGTGAAATTAAGGTGATTTTTGCAAAAACTGTAAAATAATGTATGGGATATACTTCACCACAACATCAAGAGACATACTAAAGTAAATAATTTCACCATTTCTTATTACTGTAATGTGAATACAATTCTTAAAATAATTTACACATAATGCATACACTGGATATGTTTTGAACTTGTTTTATTCTGATTTAAAATAAAATAAAATAAAATAAAATAATAAAATGAATTGAATTGAATTTAATTGTTGGTTATGTAGTCCTGCCCACAGTGAAATTGGTCCAAAATCTCACTCTACAAAACTGACATGTGTACGAAGAACACACGCGCCCACACACACACACACACACACACACAAATACACACACACACATATATATATATATATATATATATATATATATATTAACACGGCAGCAGTGACAGAAATTTATTTTTAATTAAGGTGCAATATTTGCATCTTTATTTGCACCTACATTTAGGAAAAAAAAGTGACTTTATGAATGGGTCACTGAATCAGGCAACTGATTCATTTAGTAATGAAACAAAAGTGTAAATAATGCAAAAACAGTATTGCATATAAAACTTTTAATTAATATTTATTTAATATTAACTTCTTGTTTACTGAAATGTTGTAAATCTGTGTGAAATCTATATCACATTTGCAATTCTTCCGATATTCAGGAAAAACATTCATTAGGTCTTGCTCATGATGATATTGCAAGAAATCATGCAGCGCATTTCTGTATTTGGTTTGTGAGTATTTGCAGCGTTTCTTTATTTGTGTTGTGATATTTTGCAGCTCTTTTCTTTATTTGTTTGTGTTGTTTAACAAAAAAAAAAAAACAATGCGTACATTATGCATTTGAATTGGATGAATAACCTATGTTAGCGAATAATTGTGTAGGATAGAACTATTTTCCTGCTCATCTGAAGACACGCAAATGCTGCAAGACAGAACCAATCAATCAGAGAGAGCGTTCACTCACTTCTGAGTGCATTCAAACAGGGCTGCGTTTCCCAAAAGTATCATAAGAAACCATTGATGCTTTTGGGAACGGCTGCCCAGAACAATGCTTATCAGAGAACACAAAAAACATATATGTATAGGAGTTGTGTCACAATAAATGCACATTTTTTAAAATTGTAGCCTACATAGTTTGTGCAGTTACATTATAAATCACACACTGTCAGAATAAAAAGGTTGCATTTTATTCATGCATCAGCCTTTCACTGGCAGTCCCTTATGAACATGAACGTCTCGGTTACGTATGGTAACCCTCGTTCCCTGAAGGAGGGAACGGAGACGTCACGTCGGATGACCGACGAATTGGGATCTGGTGCAGTTTTGCTGGAGGCTGCTGCGGACGCTGCTGCGGACCGGTGGCCAGGTGGAGGCAGCAGCTGCACGCCGGGGCAGGATGTACCTGATGGCCTCAGTCTGCTTTTGGGCAGCGGAGAACTGC